>NW_028154494.1:0-69000 GCF_965231275.1 Zosterops lateralis
TTTGCCCCCAGCAGGGTCCAAATTGCTCCCAGTTCCTCCTTCTTTTGTCTGCTGTGTTCCCAGTTCTCCCAGTTACCCCTAGAAAACCCCCATCACTCCCAGTATGATGCCAGTCTCTCCCAGCAGGGCCCCAGTCACTCACTATTGGTCCCATTTCCCACCAGCACATTCCCAGTGGCTCCCAGTGTGATCCCAGTCACAACCTGCATGGTCTCAGGCACTCCCAGTATATCCCAGTTTCCCTTGTAGTCATTGCCCGGCACTCCCAGTTCCCTCAGCATGGTTCAGTTGCCCCCAGTTTTATCCCAGTCCCTGCCAGTACCTCCCAATTGTCACCAGTATGCATCCTGTTATTCCCAGTTGCTCCCAGTGTATTCCCAGTTGATTCTCAGTATGGCTCTGGTAGCTCCCAGTAACCCCAGTCAGGGTCCCATCGCAGAATCACAGAATGTGTAGGTTGGAAGAGACCTTCAAGATCATCGAGTCCAACCCAGCCCTGACACCTCAACTGGATCATGGCATCGAGTGCCACATCCAGTCTCTTCTTAAACACATCCAGGGATGGTGACTCCACCACCTCCCCAGGCAGACTATTCCAGTATTTAATCACTCTTTCCATGAAAAACTTCTTCCTACTATCCAACCTATATTTCCCTTGTCACAGCTGAAGACTGTGTCCTGTCCTTCTGTCAGTTGCTGCCTGGACAAAGAGACCAACCCCCAGCTGTCCGCAACCCCCCTTCAGGAAGTTGTAGAGAGTGATAAGGTCACCTCTGAGTCTCCTTTTCTGCAGGCTAAACACCCCCAGCTCCCTCAGTCGTTCTTCCTCTGGCTTGTTTTCCAAGCCCCTCACCAGCCTCGTTGCCTCCTCTGGACACGTTCAAGCGTCTCAAGGTCCTTCCTAAACTGAGGGGCCAGAACTGGACACAGCACTCAAGGTGTGGCCTCACCAGTGCTGAGTCCAGGGGAAGAATGAGCTCCCTGCTCCTGCTGGCCACACCATTCCTGATCCAGGCCAGGGGCCATTGGCCCTCTTGGCCACCTGGGCACACTGCAGGCTCATGTTCAGCTGCTGCTGACCAGAACCCCCAGGTCCCTTTCTGCCTGGGCACTGTCCAGCCACACCATCCCCAGCCTAGAGCACTGCAGGGGTTATTGTGGCCAAAGTGCAGGACTTGGCACTTGGACTCATTAAACTCCATCTTGTTGCACTCTGCCCACCCATCCAACCATTCCAGGTCTCTCTGCAGAGCCCTCCCACCTGCCAACAGATCAACAAATGTTCCCAGCTTAGTGTCATCTACAAATTTACTAATGAAAGACTCAATACCCTCATCCATGTCGTCAATACAAATACTGAACAGAGCTGGCCCCAGCACAGACCCCTGAGGAACACCCCTGGTGACTGTCCCCGGCTGGATGCAGCACCATTCGCCACCACTCTCTGGGCCTGGCCATGCAGCCAGTTCCTAACCCAGCAAAGAGTGCTCCTGTCCAAGCCCCGGGCTGCCAGCTTATCCAGGAGTGTGCTGTGGGAGACAGTGCCAAAGGCCTTGCTGAAGTCCAAACAGACATCCAGAGCCCTTCCTGCATCCACCAGGCAGGTCACCTGGTCATCAAAGGAGACCAGGTTGGTCAAACACGACCCACCCCTCCAGTCAGAGCTGGCTGGCTCTGACACCCTGGCCATCCTGTAGGTGCTGTGTGATGACACTCAATATAAACTGCTCCATTACCTTTACCAGGTACTGAGGTCAGGCTGACTGGGCTATAATTACTGGGATCCTCCTTCCCACCCTTCTTGTGAATGGGTGTCACATTGGCAGCTTCGAATCACTTGGAACCTCAGCAGTGAGCCAGGACTGTTGGTAAATGATGGAGAGTGGCTTCACAAGCTCATCTGCCAGCTCCCTCCTCACCCTGGGGTGGATCCCATCTGGGCCCAGAGACTGATGAATATCCAAGTGGCTCAGCAGTTCTCTGACTGCCTCCTCCTGGATAACAGGGGCACCATTCTGCTCCCTGACACCATCTACCAGCCCAGGAGGGCAGTTGTCCTGAGGACAAGTCATCTTCCCACTGAAAACTGAGGCAAAGAAGGCTTTAAGGACTTCTGCCTTCTCCTCATCTGCAGTTACTAAGTTCCCTCCCTTATCCAATATAGAACAAAAGATGGCCTTGCCTTTCCTTTTACCATTAATGTATTTATAGAAACCTTTTGTATTGTCCTTTACATAAGTTGCCATTTTGAGTTCAAATTGTCCTTTGGCCTCCCTATTTTTTTCCTACATTCTCTAGCAGCCCCCTTAAATACTTCCTGAGAGACCTGGCCCTCCTTCCAAAAATGATATTTTATTTATTCCTGAGTTCATCCAAAGCCTCATTGCCCATCCAGGCTGGGCATTTGCCTCGTTGACTCATCTTTTGGCACACAGGGACAGTCTGTTCCTGTGCCCCCAAAACCTCTGTTTTGAAGAACACCCAGCTTTCCTGGACTCCTTTGTTTTTAAGGGTTGCTTCCCAAAGAACTCTCTGAATAAGTCTCCTATATAGGCCAGTCTTCCCTCTGGAAGTCCAATGTAAGAGTCCTATTGATGTACCTCCTGATTTCACCAAATATCAGGAATTCTGTAATTTCATGATCACTCTGCCCCAGTCGTCCTCCAACCACCACATCTCCCACCAGCCCATCTCTATTTGTGAACAACAGATCCAACATAGTCTCTCCCCTGGTGGGCTCACCTACCAGCTGTGAGAAAAAGTTATCACCCATGCACTCTAAAAATTCCCTGGACTGCCTCATTTCTGCTGTATTAAGTTCCCAGCAGATGTCTGGCAGGTTGAAGTCACCTACAAGAACAAGGGCTGATGATCCTGAAACATTCTCCAGCTGCTGATAGAATAAGTTGTCCAGCTCTTCCTCCTGGTTGGGTGGATGATAACAGACTCCCAGTAGGATGTCAGCCTTGTTGGCTTTCCCCTTATCTTACCCACAGCCATTCAACTGAATCTTCATTAGTTTCAATACCTATTGCATCAAACACCTTCTTAATATAAAGGGCCACCTCTTCTCCCTTTCCTGTCTCTTCTGAAGAGCCTGTAGCCATGGAGTGCAGTGCTCCAGCTGTGTGAGTCATCCCACCACATTTCTGTGATGGTGACTACATCACAGCTTTGCTGTTGCCCCATGACCTCCAGCTCCTCCTGTTTGTTACCCATGCTACGTGCATTGGTGTACATGCCCTTCAGCTGGGCTCCTGATTTCAGCCCTAACTCAGGCTTAGCACCCTTGGGTCTTCTTCCCGGCAGCCCAGCTGCATCCCCTTTCCCCCTTCAAACCTAGTTTAAAGCCTTCTCAATGAGGTCAGCCAGTTCCTGAGCTAAGAACCTTCTACCCTTAACAGAGAAGGAACCACGAGGTTGAGCACTCCCTGAATTCACAGCCCCCCACCCGTGGGATCATCACCCCCCATCCCACAGGTGACCAGGGAGGGGGAGCTGGGCCCAGATATCCTGGGGGGTCCCTGGGTTGGGTTTTTTTGGGGGAGGGATGTTTGGAGAATGAAGAACTCCAAATCTGAGTGGAAAATGCCCCTTGGGGGGACATTGGTGGGTCCCAGTGGCAGCTGCTGGCAGAGGCAGCCTGGAGGAGCAGAGCCCTGTGTCCCCCAGGAGCCCAAAGTGGGGAGCCCAGAGAGGGGGGAGCGCCGCGATTGGCGGGACCCTCAACAGGCTGGAGAGGGGCAGGGGGGACTCCTTGGACCCCCTGCACCCCAAAGCAGAGAATAAGGGGAGAAGGGACCTTGGGATCCCAAAAACCTCCTGCATCCCTGTGAGGAGATGGAAAAGGGGGGAACTTCTCATATTCCTGGGACTCCCAGCAGACTGGGGAGGGCAGTGACCGAGTAGACGGGGGACCCCCAGTTCAAGTGTGACCCTCAGGAGCTGGGACAGGGGAAACCCCCGAACACCAAAGGGGAGAGACCCGAGACAGGGGAACTGCTGGGAGGCATTTTCAGGGCTGAATGTTGATGTTTGGGAGGTTTCTCTGGACCCCAGATGGGCAGTGACCTCTAGAGATGGACTTGGGCAAAACCTTAAACTCAACGTGCTGATCCCTTGTTTTCACCCCAAATCAGGACCTCCCATTCCAAAGCATTGGCCAAGTGGAGGAGGAGGCTGCAAGGAAGTGGAAGATGTCCCGGGACAGCCAGTCAGGTGAGGAGAAAGTCAGTGCCCCTTTCCCCCTCTCTCCTGCTCCATCTCCCAGTCCAGCACGGCCCCCGGCTGCAGGACAACCGCACTGCCAACACTGTCCTGCCGGGGATGGACTGAGGGGATCCCCTTCCCCTTCCCTCTGGCACAGAGGCAAATCCCATCCTCTCCTTGTCCTTCCTCCCCCAGACAAGAAGCTGAGAATGGAGACCAGGGAGGAAAAATTCCCACACCAGAACCTTATGGAAGAGACTGTTTTGAATGGCTCCACATCACAGGAATCCAACAGGGAGGAAAAGCCCTGGAGATCCCACAGGAGAAGGGGCTCCAAACCCATCCCAGGGGGCTCTGAGGAGGAAAGACCCTCCCTAAGCCGGGAAGGTGGACAGAGCTTCAGCCAGGGCTCTGAGCTGGTCCATGAGCAGTTTCATGATGGGGAGAAGCCCCACAAGTGCTTATGGTGTGGGAAGAGCTTCAGCCGGAGGTCATACCTGATCAGACACCAGAGGATCCACACTGGGGTGAGGCCCTATGAGTGTCCCCAGTGTGGGAAGAGGTTTAAGACCAGCTCCAATCTCCTCAGGCACGAGCAGATTCACACTGATGAGAGGCTCTTCCGCTGCCCTGACTGCAGGAAGGGCTTCAACCGCAAATCCAACCTCGTCACCCACCGGCGCATCCACACTGGGGAGAGGCCCCACGAGTGTGGGGAATGTGGGATGAGCTTCAGTGACAGATCCAGCCTGATCCGCCACCAGAGGATCCACACCAGGGAACGGCCCTACCAGTGTGAGAAATGTGGGAAGAGCTTCAGCGACAGATCCACCTTGATCCGCCACCAGAACACCCACGCTGAGGAAAGGCCATACAAATGTGGGGAATGTGGGAAGGGCTTCAACCAGAGGTCCCAACTGATCAGACACCAAATGAACCACACTGGGGAGAAGCCCTATGAGTGTTCTGAGTGTGGGAAGAGGTTTCAGACCAGCTCCCATCTCCTCAGGCACAAGCAGATTCACACAGTGGAGAGGCCCTTCCGCTGCCCCGACTGCAGGAAGGGCTTCAAGCGAAACTCCACCCTCATCAGGCACCGGCGCATCCACACTGGGGAGAGGCCCTACGAGTGTCCCCAGTGTGGGAAGAGCTTCTCCAGGAGCTCTCACTTGACCCGACACCAACAGAGTCACCGATAAGGGAATGGCCCTGTGAATGCCCCAACTATGGGAAGAGCTTCATGGTCTGCTCCTCCTCCATTCCCCACTGGAGGACCCACGTAGGTCAGAGCCCTGGTGACCAACATTCACTGTAATCTCTATTGGGAAGACACGAGGCTGGTGGTCTTTGTCTTTGGTTGTCCCTAATATTCTTTTGATTCATCTCCATGCCTTTAAAATATACAAATTTTGATAAAAATCAATAAACTCATCAAGGGCATCTATAGCCTCACTTTTTTCCAGTGTTTCAAGAAAATCTGGGATTCAGAGAGATACTTTGGATCATTTGAGGGTGTGGGGGGTATTTGATGTAATTTTCTCCATGTCTTGGTGTTCAAAGAGACAAGGGGGTTTGATCTGTCACCTCACAACCACTCAATGTCACTGAAAACTACTCAATCCCACCCCAAAATACTTGATTCCACAGCCCCCGAGGGTGGGATGGGGTTGGAAGAGGATTGGGCAAAGTGGGATGCAAATAAGGAGGGGTGAGTGGGCATTGGGTGGGGCAGGATGGGTGAGATGGGGTTTGGGAGGTGGGAAATGGGGGAAATAGGGCTTGGGAAGGGGGTCTTGATGTCCAGCATGGGTTGGGATGGGTTTGGGTTAGGACTGGAAAGGTGGGGTGGGGTCTGGAATGAGACAGCCAAAGGCTGGGGATGATGAAAGGAGGAGGAACCGATTACTGAGGGGTTTTGGATATTCCATACTCCATGGAGTATCCCATGTTTCTGAGGCACTTGTAGAGCACTCCCCAACTCTTTGGAGGGGTTTCCTGAGAGCAGCTCCCTGCAGCCCCATTGCCAGGGGTGGTTGCCTTGGGCACCAGCTCCGAGCTGCAGCCACAGTCCCTTGCCTCGGTGCTGGAGAGCAGAGAAATGATGAATGGCCCCAGACATCTCCAGGGTGTGTTTGGGGGCCAGGGCAAGTTCTGCGTAGGTGGGGCAGTCACTGCCCCAGCCACTGCAGCCTCTGCTCCAGCCCCAAAGTGGCTGCCAAGCTCCTGGCACCCCAAAAACCCCACCTGTGAGAGGGGCCAGAGCAGGTGAGGCTGTGACACGGGTGTGACACTGACATGTTCCACAGCCCCAGAGCTCCCAGCAGCTGAGATGCTGCTGGATCCAAGGGGGACTGTGGATCTTCCCCTCTCTCTCTTTTCTCCTGACTTCCTCTTCTGGAAATCTGGAGAACTGTAAGTAGGACAGGTTAGAGTTTGCTCAGTCAGTGCTTTGTGAAGTGATTTACTGGAATTCCTGATGCTTTAAGATTTTCCAAGTATCTCATTGCCTGATGTTTGCAAGTTAAAATTTCGTCTCCACCCTGGTGAGAAGTTTGTTGTTTTCTCCCATGTGCCCCCTGAGGGGATCGAGGTACCTCAAGTCCCTTTCCAACAGTGGCCGAGCCAGCTTGGGGCACAGCAGCAGGAACTGCAGTGCTGAGCAAGGCCTGGCTTAGCTGGAGGGAGCAGAAAGGCCAAGCCCTGAGCCCAGGCCTGGCACAGCAGGGCCTGTCCCTCCCGGGTGCCTCGGGGCTCTTTGTGGGGCACTGGGATGGCAGGGGCCGCAAGGACAAATGTCATCAAACTGCAAGCCCTGCCAGCCTCCTCAGGGAGGGGCCAGGGAGGAGCAAAGTGCAGGCCCTGAAAGGAAAGTTCCTCCTGTGGGGCCTCCAGAAGCACTGCCAGAGCCCAGGGGACAAAGGCCTGGGTGCCTGTGGCCCTGCCAGCCCTGCCCAGCCCTTGGCCATGTGTCCTGCAGGCTGTGCCCCCTGTGCGTGCTGCTGCTGTGCCCTGGCCGGCTGCACACGCCCATCTCGCTGGCCCCCCCAGCATTTCCCAGCCCAGCATTTCTGTGCCCTCCCTGGGCTCCCTGCACCCAGCGCTGCCGGCTCCTGGCACACAGAGCCAGCCCAGGAGCCCACCCTGCCAAGGGCCTTTGGAGCAGCCTGGTGCCTGCCATGGCTCCTGACCTCAGCAGCTGCTCCTGGGATGCTTCCATGGAACCCGAGCACAGCAACACTGCTGGCCATTGGCCCTGCTCAGGCTCACACACTGTCAGGGCACATTCCCTGCCTGGAGGATTGGTGCCTGACCCAAGCCCTGCACTTATGGCTCCAGCATTGCTTTCCAACAAGAACAGGGGAAGGCAAACTGTGTGTAGCTCATGGTATTTTACAGTCTCTAAAACTTGCTAAGTCATTGGTCTTAGGGGTGAGATCCATTTGGAATGAATGGGATGGAGAAGTATGATGACATGGAAAAGGGGAGCATGAAATCAATAGCAGAAAACGTCTTGGATTGTTTCTTTCCATTTTCATTTCACTTCTAGAAAGCTGTTTCAGTTTTCCCACAATCTTCTTCACAGTCTTGTCTGCTCTTTTCAAGAACCTTCCCTGGAGAATGAGGTGCAGCTTCCGTCACAAAATGTGGCACCAACTGCAGCTTCTCTTGGCTTTCCATACTGTGTGTGCAACACGATTCTTGCAAGAAAGCAGGTCGAATGTTTGGAAAACGTGACAACTTGTCCTTTCTTTTCCTTGTGGACTGGGGAGTTGCTCCATTAGTTAGGTTTTCATTGTTACTGTTCTACTCTAAGAATATATGATGCAGTACCAGGAATTGTTAGGGAATGCAAGCCTGGCTGAATGCAGCGAAAGAATCTCCAGAGGCTGCAGCCAGGAGTGGAGAGCTGTGTGATAATCATTCCAACATGCCCATGGACACCTGGAAAGTGACCTAGAGGATGAAAATGGAATGACAGAGGGAGTTTGTTTCTGTGTTCAGTTTAGATGATTCTACATCTCATGCATTGATCTAAATCAAGAGCAATCAGTTCATGATAAGCACCAGAACAAGCTCAACCACTCTGAAGAGATGACTGAAAGAACCCGAAAAGGAGAAATTCAGAAGGAGAATGACTTGGTGAACTTTGTCTGGAAGAAGGGTCATTTTTTTCTAACCACTTCTAATCCATTCCCTCTGCTGTTGTGTTTCTGAAAAAGACCATTTTCATCCCAGATGCCTCATGAAATGAGAAGCCTGAGCTTGTGGAAGTGCCTGAAAGATGCCCTGTTCCTCTGCAGGGACACTCAGGCTGAAACAGGAGCATGAGGCCTGTCTTGGGAAGGCTCCTGGGAGCTGGAATTGGTGGCGTGCTGGGAGAGGAGGAGCAGGGGGAGAAGGATGGGCGCTGCTGTGTGGCAGGAGCAGGAGGTTTGGGCCGCAGGACATTCCGCCTGCGCCGCTGCCCCGCAATGGGCGGCCGTGCCCGGGGCTCTGGGCCTGGCCCCGCCTGCGCTGAGCTCCCGACACTGCGGGAGCTGCCCGGGCTGGGCTCAGGTTCCCGCTGGCCCTGGGCAGCAGGCTGGGCTCCAGCTGGGATCAGCAGCAGCTGCAAATACCTCTGCCCATCTCCACTTGCTGCTGCTGCTGCTCGGAGGAAGCAATGCAGCCAGTCGAGGAGTTCTGGTTTCTCTTTCTCCTGGTGGATTTTTTTCATTTTATTTGACATTGCAGAGGCAATTTCTGTGATGGCCTCTGTCACTTGATTCTATTTCAGCAGCAGCAGCAGCAACAGGGCTGTGTTTGAGTGCTGCAAATGTGGCCTGTGTGGCTTTAATTCTCCTCAACTTTGTGCTTGTTAGGGACTTGTGAACATTTGGAGATCTGCTGCTCATGATGCCAGAGTTTCCTATCATAAAAGCACCTCTGGGTGGCACTGATCAAAAAAGACAATTGCAGTTTTACTGATAAAGTTCAAGTGGCCACCAGAAGAGGGGCATGAGCAGCCATGATCTACAATTGCCAAGGCAAAGGCAGCAGCACCTCCTGCTGTCACCTCAGGGGGAGTAAAACAGTGCTGAAAAGAGCGCTGGAAGCCGATCCTTTCTTTCTCTGCAGGCTGGGTCAGGGCAGCACAGGCGGGCCCTGAGCAATCAGGGCTGTTGGTGGGTGATTGTTGCTCTAGTGCCGACTTGAGGTGGACAAAGGCCTTGGAAGGCGAGGCAGGAGCAGGTGGGAAGGGGCCGGCGCTGCTGCTGCTCCTGCCCGGGAGCCCCGGCTGGGCCGGGCCGGCGCCCGCTGCGCTGCGGCTCCTGCTGCTGCCAGAGCCGGGCGGGACTCGGGGACAGGGAATGGACACGGGGGGACACCAAAGGCCTGCGGGGCTGCGGGGATGTTGGCGCTGGGGCCAGCGCCAGCACAGAGCTTCAGCCGCAATGAACCCAGAGGGAAAGGCTCCATTGCAGCCTTTCTTTCCTCAGGGCTGGGAAGGGACCGAAATGAAAGGAGAACAAGCAGGGCCCGACCCCTCCTGCTTTGGGAGGAGCCCCATGCCTGGGGCTGTGAGGGGCCATGAGGGGCTGTGAGGGGCCATGAAAGGATGTGAAGGGCTGTGAGAAACTGTGAGGGAGTGTCGAGGCTGTGAGGGAAAATGAGGAGCCATGAATGTCTGTGAGACGCCATGAGGAGCTTTGAGAGGATGTGAGAGGTTGTGAAGGGCTGTGAGGGGCCATGAGGGGCCATGAGGGGCTGTGAGAGACCAAGAGGGGCTGTGAGGGCTGTGAGATGCCATGAAGAGCTTTGAGTGGAAATGAAGAGCCATGAAGGGCCGTGAGGGGCCATGAGGGGCCAGGAGAGGTTCTGTGGGGCCATGAAGGGCTGTGAGGGGCCATGAGGGGCCAGGAGAGGTTCTGTGGGGCCATGAAGGGCTCTGAGGGGCCATGAGGAGCCTCAGCCCTGGCAGGAGGGGGGTCCCACCATGTCCCCAGGGCAGGGCAGCCCTGAGGGGCCGCCAGTGCAGACGTGGCAGCAGAGCGGGCTTGGGGCACCTCCGGGAGGGGATGAGACCCTTCCCCAGCTCCAAACCACACCAAACTCACCATTAACAGGATTTTCCACCTTTCGAATCCACTGGCTACTTGGAGTTGACTGTACAGTTTAATCTTGGTAGGAAAACCAAGGGAATTTTCCCAGTGAGTGACATCTAGCCATTGTTAATCATGTCTAAGATTTAAAAGTCTTACCAATGAAAGGTAATACTAATGAATAATAAGAACAAGAACAAGAAATAAACTTCCAAATCCCAACACCCAGCCCCACACCAAAATGACAAACCTCATTTTTCTTTACCATCACAGGGTTCATGAAAACAAAATCCTATTAACTTTCTTCACCTCGCATCTTCCCCATCAGATAAATGAGGCTATTTGCAGGGTTTAATACATGTTACAATTGAGGGGTGGAGGGAAGAACGGGGAGACACTACCAATTTCCATGTCAAACCCAGCAGGCCAACTCCAAAGTGGAGAGAATAAAATGGAATGGGGACAGGGGCTGGTCAGATGTTCCCCTAAAGGATCCCAAAATCATCTCCAAGTGAACAGGAGGGGAAAATAAATCCCTATAAACCACCGTGTGTTTTCAGGGACTCAGCTGTAAGGAGCTGGACATGGACAGAGGCATCTGGAACAGTTCTGTCCTCAGGCTGAGCTCTCCACCCCTGCCCTGAAGTCAATCAAGTGCTTTCCCAGAGGATTCCATGGTTGCCAACCACCCCTCCAGATGTGCCTCACAGGAGCACAGAATCTCTTTTTCAAGGTCAGGAAGGCAGAAAAAAATGACAAGAGATGATAAATTCTGTTTAGAAACCTGGAAAAAACCAATTAGTAGTTGAACTCTGAAGCCCAGCTGTGGAGCCTGGAATCCAAAGGAAAACTGGAAAGGCTTTTCACAAGGACTGACACTGAAGAGCTAACAGATGAATGTGCGTGGCATTTTTAGAGGCTTCCAATTTTCTACATTTTTCCTTGAACTGTTGAACTTGACTTTATCTTTGCCTCCTCTTGCACCAAAGGAGCCTCATTGCACCAGCCAGGAAGGCAAAACTCATTCCTGGCCCTGGCTGGTGCTGTCCCTGCAGCATTTCCATCCCTCCCGGGGCCTCTTCCCTCAGGGTCCCCAGCAGCAGCTGCTGGAGCAGCACATGGAAGCTGCAGATGGAAGTGCTGCCCAGCCCAGGCTGAAGCTACAAAAGGATCCTGCTGACAGGAACCCCAAGATTCCCTCCCAGGGGCCCTGCAGACACTTCCCCATCTGTTCTGTCTGCTCCATGCAGACATTGCAGGGGACATCCTGTCTCTCCTTTGGGGCAGGGCCAGGAGCCAAAATTCACACTCCAAATTCTGGATTCTGTCCCATTTCTGCATCTGCTGAGATGGGCTCCAGCATTATCCAGAGAAACTCACTGTACTTCATCCTCCAGCTTGAAAACCCAGCCCTTGGAAAGGGTTTTTATAAGGAGCACAAGTCATAATCCAAATAAGATTAATTTTAACCTGTTACCCTTCATTCTCTGTGGTAGATTCTTCTATTCTATGCCATGAAACTCATCTTCAATTCGACTGCAAGGAATGGGTCTGAAACCTGCAGTACCAGAAGAAAACAAAGCCAGTCAGATTTCCTTATGAAAATGGGAAGACATAAAAATATTAAATGTGTTTCTCTTCGAAACATTCTTCAGGTAAACATAACACATAGAAAATAAGGCAAATTCACACTGTGTGAATATTCTAAAATTGGGCAATTTTTTGAGGAAAGGTTAAGTCTAATACCAAATTAACTAGTTGAATATAAAATAAACTTAGCATTTAAAACCTGCCTATGGTGTCTACACAGGGTGTTTGCTGGCTCCTTGTGGCCTGCAAGGAGCAACTGGAGAACAAGAGCTGGCCTAGAGGAGACAGGACACGTGGGTGGAGAGGAGATGCAGCACTTGAGAACAGCTTTCTGTTGGCTAGTTAGGATTTTTTCAATAAAAACTATTGAATCTGAACTCGCTTGCAAGTTTCCCTTCTTTCCCGGTGTGATTCAGGTGCCTGGAGCAATGTGATGGGCAGCAGGCCCAGCGTGGCCGAGAGCTGAGCCCCAGCAGAGCCCTGGCAGAGCCCAGAGCAGCTTCAGCAGCCCCATAGCCCGGCTGGAAGGAGGCACTTGGAGCAGGGAGTGGCAGCAGCCGGCCCTGGGTGCCTCTCCCTGGGACAGGACTCATCAGCCCATCCCGGAACCAAATTGGGCGTGGGCTGCTCCCGAGGGGAATGGTCCCTGTGCTGGGGAATGTGCAGCCTGGGGGGATTTGGCATTCCCGAGTCTCCACAGGGGCAGAGCAGGGAGAACAGTGCAGTGGTGCCGTCACTGCTGAGGACACCTGCCCTTCTGCCAACCCTCTTGTGGCTCCTGGGGGAGCTGGGAGTGCTGCAGCCCTGTGGGCAGAGGGGCAGAGAGCCGGGCTGCTCCACAGGCTGGGGACAGTCTTTAAATAATAAAGCAATGGGAAAATCTTTCCAGGGTGTGAGCAGCTTCAGCTCAGAAACATGTTTTTGTTTGTAATAATAGATTAGTACTAAATAAATGAATGAAATAGATTTCATTCATAATTCAGATGTATTTTATCCTTTTTTCAAGCTTCTGGTCCCCTTCCTCAAGGGTAATTTCCTTTACTCACTTGCTTTCTAATAGTTAGAAGGGAGTTAAGCACACAGGAGAAGTCAACAGCTCCTGTTTCAAAGGGAAGCAGCCACCACTGCTGGGAACCTGAATTGCCCCCAGGCACGTGTGTGCATTTGAAGGGTGAGCAGGTGCTGGGACAGAGATCTCACACAACTTCTAAGGCTGTGAGAAACCCACAAGTGGCAAAGTATCATTGTGGGTCAACTCATACTGAAATTCCATTCCCCCACAGCCTCAAAATGGGCAGGCAGGGCTGGGCTCCTGCAGGATTCAGTTTTGAGTGCCTTGTGCTCCCTGGCATGGAAGTGATCATATGAACTCTGGTACTGATTGATTGGGGTATGGCTGCCAAAGGAGGAGGGGGAATCTCGGGACACAGGAAAGTGTCTTCTCCTTTCTCCCTGCAGAATGCCCTCTTCAAAGAGCAATGCCTCTGCTGGGTTTACATGGGACCCCTTCCCTCAGCCCAAGGTCTGACCCACTGTGTGCTCTGCAGGAGCCAAACCCAGAGGGGTCCCAATATCAGCCTTTGCTTTCACTGCCCACCTCCCCCTTACCTCGCCTTGCAGAGCCATCCCTTGCCTTGCTTCTCTTCCCCTCCTCTGCCTTGCCTTGCCTTGCCTACCTCTCATTTCTCTTCCCTTGCACACCCTCCCTTTCTCTGCCCCCACTGACTTCCTTGTCTTGCCCACCCTTTTGTCTCCTTGCCTGCTCTACCCATACCTGGCCTGGCCTTGCCTTCCTCTCCTTTGCCTTGCCTGGCATGACCCTGCCTTGCCTTGCCTTGTACACACCTCCTTCGCCTTGCCTTGCCTGCCCCTCACTCTCTCCCATGGAGAACTGTGAAAGTTGCCATGCCTTGTTCCTGGAGTTCCTGGTGGCATTGATGAGTTAGGATGGGGAACCAGCTGATGGGCTGCGTCCTGCTGCCAGATTTATCCTGCTGGTGCTAAACTGCCCTTCTCCCTTGCTTGCCATCTGAGACATCTCCTTTTTCAGGGATGTGCCTTTCCCATTCAGACTGTGCAGATTCCAAGGACTGTTTGGCCTTGAAGGAATGTCTCTCCATTTGATTCTGTTTTCATTTACAAGTAACCTGGGAAAAAGACTCAGCTGGAGTCTTTTCCATGAGGTGATTTAGCTGTGCCCATTGATCTCCAGGCCACGCATTTTATCTTTGAGCTCCCTTGTCCTTGAGGAACTGTGGCTGCTCATGGAATACGTGGACAGAGGCACTTTAGAGGATGTTGTGGCTGAAGGAGAGATGGCAGCTGTCAGTCAGGCACTGAGGGATCTCTCTGGTGCTTCCCATGCCTTGGACACACTGGCCCTGGTAAACAAGTGATAAGAACAAAAAAATACCCTAATCTGCCTTCACTTAGAAAGATGCTCCTCTAATGGTGTTGGAGCAGCAGCTCTTGCTCTTGGCCACACCATGTTCTGTTATACTCACCATTCCCTAGGACAGGAAATCTCTTGGAGCTATTTCCTTTCTTTCTGGGATGAATTCAGGTCTTTCATTTTGACCCTCTTTTTTCTTTGTCCTCTATCAGAGCCTGCAGGCCCTGGATTTCCTTCATTGCAGCCAGGTCATCCCCAGGGAGGTCAAAGGCTCCAGCACCCTCCTGGGCAGGGATGGATCTGCCAGGCTGGGTGGGTGTTTTTGGTCAGGGGCAGCGTTCCCGGGCTGTGGGCTCTGGGGCTGCTCCTGCGTGGTGCCAGTTCCCCAGGAGTGGAGCTTGTGGGAGTGCAGGGAGCCCTGCTGCCAGCTGAGAGCAGCTGCCCCGTGCCCAGAGGGCCAGAGAGGGGTGTCAGGAGGGGCTTTGGTTTGTGTGTGTCCCTTCCAGAGGGACGGAGTTCCAATGGAAAACTTCCAGGGAATAAATGAAAGCCATTGCATGAAACTTGAGGGTTTCTTTAAGGGGCCACTGTTCTTTCCTTGGCTCCAGCTCTGAGGAAACAGAGCCCTGAGCCAGGGGCTCTGCTCTGCTGCCCTGGGCACCCCGGGGCTCCTGCAACACCCCACGGGCAGGGCGGGCCCAGAGTGTCACAATGTCCCCTTGGTTCCAGCAGGCCCCGCAGGGTCACAGTGCTCCCTGTGCACCCTGAGGCCCCACAGCACCCAGCCCAGGCCATTGCCATGGTTCCAGTCACTCCCACTACGGTCCCAGTGACTCCCAGTCTCTCTCAGTACATCCCAGTTGCCCCCAGCATGCTCCAGACACTCCCATTTCCTCCCAGTTGCTTCCAGCATGATTCCAGTTGTCCTTAGCCACTCCAGATCACCCTCAGGGCAGTTCCAGCTGCTCCCAGTATATCCCAGTTGCCCCCTACATGGTCTGAACTGCCCTCAGCCTGCCCTTGGTCACTCCCAGTATGACCCCAGTCCCCCTTTAGTGTCATCCCAGTCCCACCCAGTATGATCCCAGTGGCACCCAGTTGCCCCTAGTATAGTCCCCGTAACTTCCAGTAGGATCTCAGTGGCCCCAGTACAGACACAGTCACTCCCAGTTTCCTCCAACATGGTCCCAGTTTTTCCCAGTGTTGTCCCCTCCAGAATCATTCCAGACACTCCCAGTATATCCCAGCTGCCCTCAGCATGCTCATTCCCAGTCACCCCAGAGTCCTCAGGGTGGTTCCAGTTGCTTCCAGCATGATCTCACTCATTCCCAGTATATCCCAGTTACCCCCAGCATGCACCAGTCATTCCCAGTCACTCCCAGTCACTCCCAGTAGCCCTCAGTGTGGTCCCAGTCCCTCTCAGTATTTCCATGTCCGTGCTCCAAGTGCTGTTCATGGATGGAGGCACTCTGTTCGACGCTGTCAAGGCGTTCGAGATGACAGAAGACGAGATCGGAATCGTCAGTCGGGAGGTCAGTCAGGGATCCCAGCTGTGCTTCCCAGGGCTGGGGCAGGACTGTCTGAGAAAGGGGCTCAGAACAGGAGACATTCCATTGGCCAGGCTTGGTTTCTGTGTCACTGGAATGCTCTGGGCAAGCAAGAGCATCCCACGTGAACTGCCTGCCAGTGCCCCTGCACTCACTGCACTCTGTTCTTGTCCTCTTCTCTCCTGCTGTTGCATTCTCACTCTGGCTCTTGTATTTTCTCTTCTCCATCTTACCTCTCTAAACTTTGGCCTGCACTGCATTCCTTGCCTGTAAAAGCAAAGGTGGTGGTGGCAGCATTTGAAAGGAACAGCAAAGAAAAAAAGAGAGACTCATTTCTCTCAGTGCTCAGCTGAAAAGGTTGGCAGTGCAGCCAAAATGCTCTTGACTTGTGAGCACCTCCACTGCAGGAGCATCATCCTGGCTGGTTTGCAGGGCAGAGTCTACACCAGCAGTTGCTGTTGCTCTTTGACAAGCTGACATGCCTTTCTTTAGAAGGGTGCTGCTCTGCCAGTGTTGGAGCAGCAAGCTCTTCCTCTCAATGGCACTGTGTTCTGCCATTCCTCCCCATTCCCCTGGAGAGGGAATCTTGGAGAGCTGTTTCCTTTCTTGTGTGATGAAATCTCATCCCTGATTTTTGCCCTCCTGTTGCTGGTTTCTCTCTCAGTGCCTCCAAGGACTGAATTACCTCCACTCCCACCACGTGATGCACCGAGACTTGAAGAGCCCCAACATCCTCCTCAGGACCGATGGCTCTGTCAAGCTGGGTCAGTATATTCTTGGTCAGGTGCAGCATTCCAGGGATAGGGGGGTGTGGGGCTGCTTTGGAGTGACTGCCAGCTCCCCAAAAATGGTGCTGGTGGCAGTGCAGGGAGCCCTGCTGTGAGCTGACCACACGGTTGCAACGTTCACAGACCTATGGCAGGGAACAAGCAGTCCAGAGTGGCTTTGCTCTGTGTGTGTCCCTTCCAGAGAGAGGGAGCTACAAGTCTAAAGCTTCAGGGCAACAAAAGCCACTGCTGGAGGCAATGTAAAAAATGTGGGGAGTTTTGAAGTAGCCAATGCCATATTTCCTTGGCTAAAGTCCTGAGGAAACAGAGCAGGGACTGTTGCAGGAGATTCAACAGCACATTCTCCAACTTCTACTGGGCAATTCTTTTGCTTGCTTTCCTAATTGCACAGGATTCAAATCAAAACAGTCTTTTGCTTTCTCCCCAGCTGATTTTGGCTTGTCTGCTCTACTCACCCCTGAGCAGAGTAGACGCAGCTCAGAGGTCGGCAGTTACTGGTGGAGAGCACCTGAGCTGGTGAAAGGTCACCCATATGGCCCCAAAATTGACATCTGGGCCTTTGGGATTGTGACAATTGAAATGGTGGAAGGAGAACCTCCTTATTATAATGAAACTCCTCGCTCAGTAAGGTGTAAATACTCTCTGATCCTGCTGTCTTTCTCCCCCAGCCCACCTTCTGTGTGCCATTGGACAAAATCCCATTGCCATCTGCTGGAACTACTTCCACCACGGTCCCTTTCTGAAAATGTCCCTGCAGCACATCAGCATCTGCTGGAGTTTTGGTTGCATCACTGGGGGAACTCAACCCTTACCCCACGCAAACAATCTCCCTTCTCAGGCAACATTTGGCTTTGCTTTGAAGTCGTTCCAGCTTTTTTGGCCACAGAGATGGCCCTACTAACAGGAAACAACCATCTTAGAGCTGCTGTTCCCTTTCCTGAAATGAAGAAACTTAAACCCAACCAAGTTTCTAAAAGAGTGGTTTGGAGAGAAGAAACAAACAAAAAGCTTGATGACTTTTGTTTGATGGCAGCTGTGCTTTAGGGACCAACAAGCACCGCAGAGATGCTTTGCATGTAATAATCCTTGGAAATAGTAGAGTGAGTTAGTAGAGCAAAGTCCCTCTTCCAAATAGCCTGTCAAGCTGGTCAGGTGAATCCTCAGAGAAGCAAAGGGGCTTTTGCTGATGTAGTTTCCACTAACAAGGTCAGTCAATGAAATCAGCTGCCAAGGCAAGATCTGCTGCATGTTGGAAAAGCTGTGGCTGCATCGGGCTTTGGGTTTTTGCTGGTCCAGGAAAGTCATCTCTGCCTCTGTGCCACGGCAGAAACTGCCACTGCAGAGTGCAGCTTGAACAATGGGATGTGGGAGAGCAGTTCCAGAGGTGAAAGAAGCAGCTGAGAGACTGGTGTTTCCTTTTTCTCCAGGCTCAGCTCCTGATAGCCACCAAAGGGACCCCAGAGCTGCAGCAGCCCAAGCTCCTCTCCCCTTTGCTGCGGGACTTCCTGAGCTGCTGCCTGCAGACAGACGAGGCGCGGCGCTGGTCTGCCCAGGAGCTGCTGCAGGTAAAATGCCAAGGGGCTGCAGGGAAACAGTGTCCCAGGGATGGGCTCCTCCTCCACTCAAGTGCAAGGCAGCAGATGAGCCCCCTCCTCCTCACCTCCACTCTTGGTGCTGTTCAAATGCAAACAGCCAGGAGTCCTAGACTGGGCTGGGCTGGCAGGGACCTGGAAAGCTCATCTGGTCCAAGGGCCCTGCAGTGAGCAGGGGCATCTTGAAAGAGATCAGGATGCTCAGACCTGAAATCTTTCCAGGGCTGGGGCACTTAGCAGCTCTTGCAGCAAGCTGTGCTATTCTTGCCCCGCTGTAGGTCCTTAGACCTACTCTGAATCAATTCTCTTTTCATTTAAAAAATATTCCCCTGACTTTCAGGCTCTAAGGTTGGAAAGTACTGGCTTATTATTGTTTTTTTTTTCCTTTGTGCAGCATCCATTTGTAACTCTGGCTAAGCCGACATCCAGCCTGGTGCATCTAATCATGACCGTGAAGGAGTGGAAGGCACAGAGAAGGATGAGACACCGACATTAGAACTGTTTGCTCCATCACCAGTCCAGAGAGGATTAGTGTAAGACAGTAGTTAGTAATTTTAGTTAGGATTCAAGTGTTGGATTGTTGCATAGGATAGTAACGTAGGATATTAGCATTGATTGTAAACAAATAAATTTTGTGAAATCTCAACTCCTTGCAAAGATTCCCCTCCTTCTGAGCCTCTGAGAAAGCTCAACATTTCCTCCTGAACTTAGAGATGGAAAATGACATTGAGGGCTTCTTTGGTGCAGTTGGAAAGTGGTGAAGACTCTTCTTCAGTCATCCTCTCCAGACCACAGTGCCTTTGGAATGTGGCCCACTGGCTGGGTTTTACCCAGCTGTGGCACTTGTGTTTGAGGCAGAAAGGGCAGTGGCATTTGCAGGCAGAACCAAAGGACGAGTGGGGCAGCCCAAACACCCTGTGCATCTGCAGGCCTTGAGCTCTGACTGGAGAGTATTTGAGTTCCTGCCACTTGGATTTGTATCCCTAAGTGCAGTCTCTGTGTCTGGAGGAGAGTTTTGCCCCAGTGAGAAAGCAGCAAGGTCAGGGAGGCTGCTGGGAAAGGCGCAGAGCTGGTGCAGAGCTGTCAGCGGGCGCCAGGTGAGAGCAGGCCCCGCCTTGGCCAGGCTGGAGCCCCAGCAGAGCCCTGGCAGAGCCCGGAGCAGCCTGAGCCTGGGCAGGGGCAGGCTGGAAGGAGGCCCTTGGAGCTGCAAGAGGCAGCAGCCCGGCCCTGGGGGCCTCTTGGTGGCCGTGGGCGAATGCTGCGCTCTCAGAGCCCAGCTGGCAGCCGGCTGCTCCCGAGGGGAAGCGCAGCCGTGCCGGGCACAGCACAGACTGGTGGCATTGGCCGCCCGCAGTCTGCACAGGAGGAGAGAAAGGCACAGCACAGCCCAGGGCTGCAGGCCTGCCTGAGGATTCCTACTCTTGTGCCGGCTGCCCTGGCACTCCTGGCAAAGGTGAGCAGTGTGTGCAGCACTCTGGGCACAGGGAGGGAGCCGGGCTGCTCCGCAGGCTCCAGCACAGGGCAGCGTCCTTCAGGCACGGCGCTTCTGCCTCCCGGGGGAACCGAGGCCAGCGGGAGGCAGGGACAGCTTGGCAGGTCACATCTGCAGCACAAAAGGGCCTCACACAGCTCTGCCAGGAAGCGCCTGCACTCCTGGAGCTCTGCACTCCAGGGCCAGAGCAAAGGGGTGAAATGCAGAGTGCTCTGCAGAAATATTCAGGGGCACCAGCCCAGCCCGCTTTGTGCTCTCTGGCACACAGCAAGCGCTGTGCAACACAGCCCTGAGCTGCTGGGAGAGAGGTGTTAGAAAGGAGCCAACTCTTGGATGAAATTAAATGGGGACAAAGTCATCCAAGCAAAAGAGAACTGTTTCTTAGTAAGGATTCACCTGAGCTGGGTGTGTATCTCGCTCTCCCAAGAGCCAAATATACACACAACACACACTCACACAGAATGCTGCTTTTTATTGCCTTGCCCCGCCCAGGGTGAACTGTGTCCCTTTCCCTTTGGCTGGGTACTAGGGAACTTATATTCTCTCCCCACTGCCTCCTTTTCTGTCCCCTTCCCTCTTATCCTACTTCACTTTTGGTCTGGTCTTCAACCTGGCCCCTCTCCCAGCTCACAGCAACACCCAACAAATTAACCAGAACAAACACAAACCCTAAGTAACAACACCCAGGACCAACTACTTTGTTTCTTTTTTTTTTAATACCCTCTCAGGTGCAGCAAAATATTACCTCCTATCTCACTGAGGGACTCGGGGATGTGCCTGTGCCTTGTGCTTGAGCAGTGAACTGATTTGGAAGGGAACAGAAGGGTTTCAGGAGGCAATTGGTGTTTTCTTTCTGAATTGCTGAAGGAAAGACACAGGTGGTTTCAGAAAGCAAAAATACTTTCACAGTAAATTGAGGAAATGCTTGTGAGCAATTCCCAGAGAAGGAAGGTGTTGAGAAAACGCTGAACTGTAAAAAATCATGAATTCCCATTGCATTAACAGTGTTGAGCCCTCTATTCCCCCAGTGCAGTGATGGATGTGTGCAAGTGGCTACCTTAGCCTTGAGAATAGAGTAGTCCTCCTAAGAAGGAAGCTGGAAAACTACTAGTAGGGGAAGAAAGTGGTTGTAGGAGGCTCTTGAGCATCAGAGGAGAATTGGAGGAATGGGATGTTCCCCAAATGACCACCAGAGACCCTCAAGAGAGCCCTACTCTCCTGTCAGTAACTTCTGAGAAGTGATTTAAATATGTCAACTAATTGGAGAGAATGTTTAGCCTGTGAGTTTCAGCAAAGTAATGAGTAGGTCTTCTTTCCATGGTTACAAATTAGCAAGTGAGATTTCTGAGTGAGCACCTGTGTTAGAAAAGTGATTCCCCATGCACCCAGCACTGAAATAAAGTCATGCCTCCTTTCTCCCACTGAGCTGGCACCAGGGATTGGGCCCTGCTTGGTGACTTGCATTTGGGTCGCTTCTATTGCAAGGTGAAAATTAAACCTTTTCCAGCTGTTTCCCTCGGGGTTACCTTTTTGGGGGCCAAAGCTCTGTGCTGCAGCTGGCCCGGGTGTGTGCAGAGCAATGCAGCCTCCACAAAGCCCTTGGTTTCCCCACAAGTCATGGGGATTTGTTGCCAGCTGTGCCCAGCTGTGGCAGGAGAAAGAGCCCGCAGTGCAGTGGGCGCCGTGCCCTGCCCAGCCGGGGCTCTCTGGCACAGAGGAGCAGCAGCACCAGCACCTTTCAACCCACTCCTGCCTTGGCCTCACCTGGCACACAGAAGCCTCTGGAAATCAGCACCACCTGGCGCCTTCCCAGCTTGGAGCAGCTCCTGCTGCTGGGCACATCCTGCCACTTCTACTGCTTCCAAACAGGAATCAAGGCACAGGTGGAGACGGACATACAGAGAAGCCCTGGGCTTGTGCAATCAATGGGCAAATGCATGGGGGAATGTCTTAGGAATTATTTCAGCTCCTATGCCAATACTGCCTTCTCTCCTTTTCTTTCTTCACATTTCCTGCTCTTTTCCCTCTCACATTCCCACCCCTTCCCCCTCTCGAGTCTCACAGTTTTCCTCTCATGTTTCCCTCCCAAATTTTACTCATTTTCCCCACCCTTTTCAGCTCCTTTTCCTCACACTTTACCTCTCACATTTCCCCACCTTCCCACTGTTTCCTGCTTTTGTTTCTTTCCTCATGTTTCTCACAATTTTTCCCTCACTTATCCTTCCCTTTTCTCCCCTCACGTTTCTCTCCTTTTCTCAGTCATTTTTCTTCAAGTTTTCTCCTCGTGTTTCTCACTTTTGTCCTCATGATTCTAAAATTTTCCTGTGACATCTCTCACACTTTCCCCCTCACTTTTATCATTCTTTCCCCCTCATGTTCTTTATACTTTTCCTCTTGCATTTGTGGCCTTTTTTCACTCCTGTTTTCTGAAACTTTTCCCATCAGATTTCCCACCCTTTTCCCCCCCCCTCTTGTTTTCTGCCTTTCTCTGCCATCTGGTTCTCACTCTTTTCCCCTCAGGATTCTCACAATGTTCCCCTCACATTTCCTGCCTGTTTCTCTCTCTTTGCCACTAAATTTTCTCACTCTCTTCCCCTCACATTTCCCTCCATTTTTTCCCTGTTGTTTCTCACCCTTTTCCACTCACGTTTCTTAGAATTTTCCCACTGTATTTCCTGCCTTTTCCTCCTCTCACCTTCCTCTCCTTTTTCCACTCCCATTTCTCACACTTGTCACCTCACAATTTCTGCCTTTTTTCCCCTCACATTTCTTAACCCACTGGTTCCTGTCAGTGACTGCTCCTCTTCAGTAGTGGATGGGCTTCTCTTGTTTTCCCCTGCAATCCCCTACTCCAAAGAACGGGTGCCAGAGCAGCGCTCCAAGAAGCCCCTGCCTGTGCGTCTGCTGAACAGAATGGCCGTGCTCAGCTTGAAGAGTCTCCTGGAGAACAACCTAAAGTGCACTGGGCTTCCTGCTGCAGTTTTGGTTTGTATTTCAGTTCTCTGTAGTCTTCATGGTGTTCTAAAGAAATAGGTCCCCTGAGGGATACACATTGCAGGTGAGCAGCCACTGCACCATCCGCCTCCAGCAGATCCATCTCCGTTTTCATCCCCTCACAGTCACTGTGACTCCTGCCTGGACCAAACCACTTGTGATGGTTCTTGATGCTAAACAGAGTCCATCTGCACAGGAAATGCTTTTGGCCCTCTTTTGAAGAAACAATAAAAGCCATTATTTTAAAATGTTCAGTGCCTGCAGTTTTTTCCTATTTTCACCTATTTGAATTGCCTTGACATCAAAATACTGCCAGCTGACATTCCAAACTGGCTGGTCTATGTTTGTGTGCACAGAGCAAATGTGCCACATCGTGCCCATTTCCCGGGTGTCTGTTAATGTCCTGTTCAACAAAGGGCTGAAGGGAAGGACTCTCGCTGCCCCGCGTGGCTCCCGGGCTGGAGCTGGGCTGGCAGGGGCCGCAGACCGTGCTGGGAGGCCCCGCCTCAGCCCCATCCGCCATCGTGTGTGTGTCTGCCTCAGCCCCATCCGCCATCTTGTGTGTGTCTGCCTCAGCCCCATCCGCCATCTTGTGTGTGTCTGCCTCAGCCCCATCCGCCATCTTGTGTATGGCTACCTCAGCTCTGGCCGCCATCTTGTATGTGTCTGCCTCAGCCCCATCCGCCATCTTGTGTGTGTCTGCCTCAGGCTCATTTGCCATCTTGTGTGTGTCTGCCTCAGCCCCATCCACCATTTTGTGTGTGTCTGCCTCAGGCTCATTTGCCATCTTGTGTGTGTCTGCCTCGGTGACTTCCGCCATCTTGTGTGTGACTGCCTCAGCCCCCATCCGCCATCTTGTGTGTGGCTCCCTCCGCCCCATCCGCCATCTTGTGCCTCAACCCAGTCCAGCTCTGAAGTGAATGTGTTGCTGTTTTGTCAGCAGTCAGGGTCAGCACCAAAAACACCAACACCAGCAGGACAGTCTACAGGAAATGGCCTAGGCTGGGCTCAAAGCACCCTGTCCTGACTTGTCACTGTCCCTTAGCCATTGACAGGTTCCCATGTCCAGCCATAGCAAATGTCCAACAGCAGCTCCATCAGCCTCTTCCTCCTGCTGGCATTGGCAGACACGCGGCACAATTCCCTCTGGGACATCAAGGACCATCTCCTACACAGGATGTGCTGCTCAAGTATTTTTTTTGTTTGTTTGTTTTATTCACTATAACAGAGTATTTCCTGCTGACCATCATGTGCTCTGACGGCTACGTGTCCATCTGCAAACCCCTGCACTACGGGACCCTCCTGGGCAGCAGAGCTTGTGCCCACGTGGCAGCAGCTGCCTGGGCCAGTGCCTTTCTCTATTCACTGCTGCACACAGCCAATACATTTTCCCTGCCCCTGTGCCATGGGTTCTTCTGTGAAATTCCACACATCCTCAAGCGCCCCTGCTCACACTCCTGCTTTAGCAAACTGGGCCTTCTTGCAATTAGTGCCTATTTAGTACTTGGCTGTTTTGTGTTCATTGTTTTCTCCTATGTGCAGATCTTCAGGGCTGTGCTGAGGATCTCCTCTGAGCAGGGACAGCACAAAGCCTTTTCCACCTGCCTCCCTCACCTGGCCATGGTCTCCCTTTTCCTCAGCACTTCCATGTTTTCCTACCTGAAGCTCCCATCTGTCTCCTGGCCCTTTCAGTTCTGGATTCTGGCCCTTTCAGTTTTCTACTCAGTGGTGCCTCCAGCCCTGAACCCCCTCATCTACAGCCTGAGGAACCAGGGGATCAAGGATCCCCTGAGGAAAATGATGCCTGGATCTTTGCAGAAGCAATAAACTCCCTCTTTTCTGCTCCAGAAGCTTCAGAATGTAACTTTTTACAATCTCAGACTTTTTTTTCCCTATTTGTCCATTTTTTCACTGGGACATTTCCTGTTTCTTTTTCTAGAGTTACATCTTTATGTTATCACAACCCACTTTCTGATGTCACAGACTCACCTTCTATGAAGTCACAGCTAGCTCTGTGATGTCACAACCCATTCAGTGATGTCACACACCTCACTCAGTGATGTCATGCAGCCACCCTGTAATGTCACAGCACACTCTATGACCTCACAGCCCTCTCTATGATGTCATAAAGCCACAGCAAAATGTCACATCTTGCTCTGCAATGTCACACACTCCCCTGTGTGATGCTGTAGCTGCCTGATGACCTCACACAACAAATTCTGTGATGTCATAGCCCAATCTGTGACCTCACACAACCCACTCTATGCTGTCACACAGCCCCTTTGTGACATCACAGCTACTCTGGGGCTCTGTGACATGGATTTGAGCGGATTTTGGCCATTGTATCTAAGATTTTCCTCAGATTTCTTCCTCTGTGTATCCCAAGATTTTTTCCAGCTTTTCTCCCAGAAATCCCAGGAATCTCCCAGAGTTTGGGGACATTTTTGGGTGTTAAAGTGCAGATTTTGGGTGTTTAAGTGCACATTTTAGATGTTTTAGTGCAGATTTTGGGCCTCTTGCAGCCACTTTCCATGTGATTTTTGGGCAGATTTTGGCCATTTTCCCCAGATTTTTCTTAGTTGTCATTCCCAACAATTTTTCCTAGATTTTCCCCCCAAAATTCCTGGAATCTCCTTAAGTTTGGGACCATATCTGGGTGATGTGGTGGTTTGAGGACGACTGGGGCAGTGATCATGAAATTACAGAGTTCTTGATATTTGGTGAAATCAGGAGCTACATCAATAAGACTCTTTCATTGGACTTCCAGAGGGAAGACTTTGGCCTATAAAGGAGACTTATTCAGAGAGTTCCTTGGGAAGCAGCCCTTAAGAACAAAGGAGTTCAGGAAAGCTGGGTGTTCTTCAAAACAGAGATTTTGAGGGCACAGGAACAGACTGTCCCTGTGTGCCAAAAGATGAGTCGACGAGGCAAATGCCCAGCCTGGATAGGCAAGGAGGCTTTGGATGAAGTCAGCTATAAAAAAACTGCAGTGTTGGAGCAGCGGTTATAAATCCAGCCAATGGCCAAACTATGCAGTGATTAACTAGTTCCTGAAACTGCATAGATCTCTACAGATAGCTGTAGCCTGCAAGGTGAAGTGATTGCTCATATTGACGGGTGTCAGTATCTACCAAATGATTTGTTTTGCACAGGCCTTTATTTCTGGAGTCTGCCACGTGAAGGGAAGACTCTTAAAGCCATTGCCAACTATTTTACTGACATGGATGCCTTGCTTTTAAAATTTGCTACCACTGTTGCATCTGAGGGAAGTCTAAGAGGATTCTGTGTAGAAGAAGGAAGATCTATCAGAATTGGGAGGGGGTTGAAAAACAGCTTGGAAAACCACTGAATAAACTTTCTAAAGTTATATCCTGCTGACAATTGCCTACTGCTGAAACCTCAGAGGACTCTTCTGTGACCCTCTGGGTGGGGAGTTTGAGTGCTTAGAAGTGTCATTGTGATGCTGCTACTTAAATGGGTTTTGAATGAATGACATTCTGGTCAGCACACCGTGACTTTAAATGTGCCTAGGGTTTTACTCTTCTCTAGTAAGCAAACTTCTTGTAAGCTCCAGTACAAAGCCTTACTGTACAAGCTTCTTCCCTTGTCTGGAGTATTACTGGCTAATCCAGGTGTTCTGTTGCCCTGAATTTGAAGTATTTGTTGAAGTGGGGAGGAAGGACCTCTTTAAGCAATGACTTTTCTGTTTGTTTGTTTTTATAACTTGTTGGTTCTCACTTCCTAATCTGCTTTTTCAAAAACTTCCCTTTAGTTCATGGTCCAACTGGGTGATCCCAGCAATAGCAGCGATTATCGTGGCCCTGATGTATCGTTCCTACATGTCAGAGTAAGCGCCTTACTGAGAATTCATGCAAGAAGAGAATACATTCTCTGGGAGAAAATATAAACAATCCTAACCCAATGTGTTCATGGACAGAAGCCTGACATCTGAAGAAAAATTCAAGTGTTTCGGAAAACAAAACAATTCTTTTTCTGCTGTGCACTTTTCTTAACGTTGCCTTCTTATATGCTGCTGTGAAGTGATAAAAAGGCACCATTTCTCTTTTTGTATAACACTTTTATTCTCTAATTAATTATTTGATAACTGTATTGGTTTCTGTGGTAGAATATTATTTTGTATGTAACACTGATTCTGGTTATTTCTCTTTAATCTGTAATAGGGTCATTAGACTCTCTTTATGTATACATTTTACAGCTTTAAAAGACTACCAAAACTGTGTACATGTACACAACTTAACTTAAAAAAAAAAAAAATCATGTTGTCTTTTTAAATGTAGTATGAATGAAATGCAAGTTAAACGTAATGAATAAAACTGAATGGAGTTATAGGTGCCTGGAAGTGGGTTGGCCCTACCAATCAGCTGTAATGAGCTGGAGGTTTTTTTCCATTTTTTTGGCAACTGCTCTTATAGTTGTTGTAGGTACTCCTACTAGCAAACTGTTCTGTTTGTCTCCCATTGAAAAATGCAGGTGAAATATACATCTCAATGTTTGGCCCAATTATGTCTGTCTCATTTTCGTGAAAAATAGCTCTTTTTTACAAAAAAGGCAGAAAAAAGTAACTGCTACTGAATAGTACTGTTCCTGCCAAACACTCAGGTGACTATAGAATTTGTTCTGGAACTTTTAGCCTTCGATAAAATCTTCAACTTTGTCAAGTACATTGTGTGGAGAAAAATTGACAAATGAAATCTATTTCTGACTCTTCTGTGATGTGCTATGGTGCTTTACTATGAAGAGGTGACTGTTTTCACTGCTGAATACAAGTACAAGTTTGCATTTTGTGGTGAACATTTTTAGTCATATGTAAAGGATCATGAATAAAAGTTTAATTGCTTACACCTGCTGGCTCAAGCACCTTCATTTCTGAACTTTTTGAAGGCCTTGAAAGGGATGTCCTATTGGGGCACTTCTCAGAAGTGCACTTACAGTAGCTCCCGTCAGCTTCGTATCAAGCACTAACTTTTGTCCTGTTTTTGCCATGGCTTTCCCTCTGAATGTGGTGAAACAGAGTTTAAAACTTCAAGTTTTATTGATATTTTTATAGATAACCTTTAAAAAGGATATAATAACTCAGAGTTGGTATTTAGAATCACGAATCAAGCTTCATTTTAAAAACAATACTTGAGTCCATAAATCTAGTCAAGGCAAAAAAAAAAAAAAAAAAAAAAAGGGGCCACTTTAGAAAGCTTAGCTTCCCCCCTCCAATAATTTCAGGCAGATAAGTATGTCCACAGCAGCAGATGGAGCAGTGCAATTAAGGTGGATCTGTAATGTGAAACACTTACTGTGAAATGTATTTTTTCCCATGCTGTGTAAGTTGGAGTTTTAATATGATGTAGCATTCTTTTGGTCCTGTATACTGAATATTCATGAAATTCCCTGGAGTAACTATGGAAGCTCAGTCCCATCTAAAAATATTCAAGCTGCCATGTGCAGGGAACTTCCACAATGTGAACCAGAAGCATGTTGAGTACAGACAAGTAGGCAGTGCTTCAAAAACTGATACAAGTAAAAGTACTAATGTTGATGTGCACCCCTCTCCACTGGTGTGGATACAAGTTGTTCCTCAGAGATACACACTCCTTTTGAGTTTTTAAATGTAAACTGATTTTGTAAATGGAGATAGATCTTAACTAGAAAAATGATCACGCTTATTTTCCTTTTTAATACTCTTAAGGTTAGTGCTGCTTTCCTTAGAGGTGTCATATAGAACTTTTTATGTGACTTTAGCTTTTGAGTATGAATAGAAGATAAAGTATATATGGGTGTGGTGAGGAATGAATGACTATGCTATTGTAAAAGCAAGTGAATTAAGGGTAGTCAATGTTTTTACAGTCTGACAGCAAAAAGAAAAGAATATACAGTGCTTTCTTCTCAAAACAAAATCCTTTGTCCACAGATCCAATCTGAAAGTATTTGCTCTAATTGTCTGATAATAAATCTAATTTTTGTTTAAAGAGGCTGGCTTTAGTGGTTGATGCTTTAAATCAGTTGTCATCTTTTATTGTCTACTTGTACAACCTTGTAATGTTTACACTGCCTTAAATTATTTGGGCATTGCATTTTTGGCCTTTATTTGCCTGTCCTCTGTTGTTCACAAGAGTGCACAGTGATGGGGAGCTCTCCCTTAAACGGAGGTGGCCTTGGCTGCTTCTTGGTGTCTGTGGAGTAAAGCCAGCACAACTTGTTCACTTGTTCCCTCGGAGATGACAAGGAAAAATAGTGTGCTGTTCTTTTCTCTGGCTTCCTTGCTCTGTCATGTCGGTCCGACGCCTTTCCCTAGTCATCATGCTGCAGTCAGGATTTTGCAGAATGCTAAAGAGAAGCTGGCAAGGGGGTGAAAGCTAGGCAAATGGAAGCTGATCACAAATTTTCTTCAGAGACAAAAAAAATGCAAAGGTTTTTTTTAAATTTTCTGTATGTTTGACTACTGAGGGTAAAACAGTTTGTAAATCCATGGACATTTGAAGCAAAACTGTTCCTGTATTCTCTGCAAGGCTGGCAATGCCTTAACTGAAACTCAGCGGGAATGAATGAGCTATATCAGTGTGCATAAAACACAGAACAATAATAGTATTGCAGCATTTTCTCCTGAATGTAGAAAAGGATTTCAGAATTGCCATAGAAGGAATGAGAAGCAGGAGGAATCTCATGCTGCTCTATGCTTAGTTCTTAACACCTGTCCACATCTATGGTGAAGGTAGTAACTGATGGATGACGTATTTGAATTCCACTTTACTTTCATACTTCATTACATTTCTTCCTGTGATATATTCATTATGTGTTGAAATATTTCGGGTTTTTAAGTAGGTGGGCAGACAAGCGCATGAATTAATGAGAAAATGTTGAAATGTTGGATCTTGGTAGATGATTAATGCTGGATTTTCTGTTCTTTCTGAAAACTAGTTAGGCTTGTTCTTAGTCTTCTTACAGATAGGAGTCGCAAAAAGCAATCTTTGATATTTTCTTTGCAAGGTTTTTTAAAGTAGGGACATAAAATGTGACTTTCTAGAAGTGGGAATATGCAGTAGTCCACATTGATGCTGCTAAAACAAAATTCTGAATAGATGTAATTGCACTGCAGTCTCGTGTGTAAGGAAACAGATTTTTACTTTTATTCTGTGTATAATTCCTGTGCCTGTACTTTTGTTCGGTGCACTTAGGCAGACACAGCATAAGTACTGCCCATGGTTGTCAGTTCTGCTTGCTGAAAGTGGCACTGTCAGGCAAGAAGAGTTATGCACAGGAAAGCCTCAGGGAAAGTTTTTTTGTGTTTCTGGACAGAACACCAGAGAGCTCCCACAGACCACCAGAGCCCAGGAACTGTACCCAGTAGCACAACTACCACAGAAATTTTCACTTGTTTCACAGACCCTGGTCTGTGGATAAACCTGATTGATCCTGTTACAGGGTGGGAGTGCCGCACTGTGTCTCTGGAGTCCCACCTATTTAGGTCTTGGGTAAATACAGCCGTGTATTGTTTGAAATTAATAGGGGGTTTACCTTTCAGCAGTGGGAAATGTGTTCTGGAAACTGCTTCAAGGTTTAGGAGGACATGAATAGAGAGAAAAAGGTCAGCCAAGCAACGGGTGTGCTTTCCGAAATGACTTTTTTTTTTTTTAAAAAAAAAGAAACATCATTCTCCTGATTTCTGAAGGCAATTGATGCTTTTAGTGTCACTCATCTTAATGTGGGTTGCAGAGATATCCATAAAAGGTGGGTTTTCTGCATAGGTGCTTGAGGGTAGATGTCAAAGAAGAGTCTAACCTGCTGCTTTAGAAGCCTTAGAAGCAGGGTGGTGGACTGGTCTCTGGAAACGAAAAAAAAAATCCTTTCATTTGTAAACTGAGCGGATTCACAACTTGTATTTATTTGGATCCATTTTCAGAGTAGTGTTACAGTTGGTAACATTCTGTGTATCAGTCTGAGGAGAGCAAGCAATTTAAAACCACTCAAGGGAAGTTTGTTCTTGAGCAGTCATGGCTTCTGGGGTCAGAATGAGAAAACCTTTGTTTTATTTTTAGGTGATTCTTTATTACTACTTTTTGACCCGATGGAAGTCACAAAGAAATTTGAAAATGCAGGTTATTATATATTTTGTTGTCATGGTGAGATCTTTAGGCATGAGAATATGGATGAACAAGTGACTAGAATACAAGCTGGGGTGTGCAGACTTAGAGCTAACTCGCTGCTCTCAGGCAGCTCTTAGTCTTGGTTGCATGCAAGATAATTTGTTGCCCCTTTGCTGAAGGCAAGACCATCACAGGCTTGGGAAGCTCAGCATCTATTGGATGTGCCAGCTGAACAGACAAGATTATCCTGCCTCAAGGTCCCAGGAGAGTCTTGATCTGAGATTGTCTCAGATCACATATAACACACATCTACAGGATCAGACTCTTCAAAATTGAAAATTATGGTTTTTCATATAGTAAAATGGTGTCTCCAAATAAATGTCAGCAGGTGAGGAAGAACAGGAATCATGGCTGAAGAAAAAAAAACCCAGCCTGTGAAACAAGGACTGTTGTCCATGATTTTCTTTCCAAGCTCTCTGCCCTAACTGCTAAGTGCAGAGATTTTTACTCTCTTCTCCCTGCTATGAGTTGTTGTTTCTACTGGAATGGATGAACTGATTGAATATTTATCCTGATTCTTGGACAAAGTTTTACAGCCTGTGCAGACTCTGGCCTAGTTTAGAATGAGTTTGGATATGTCTGCATCATTCCTGTAGGCGTAACCTCACTGGTTTGTGCTGGGCCTCGCTTCTGGTTTGCCTGAAGCATGAGAATGCAGCTCCAGACTTGTCACACACTTTCATGTGGGAACCTTTCAGTTTGTTCTTGAAGTCATCACAAGCTTATTATGAATGCCTTAAAAATAGGCCTTCCTAATTTCAACTGCTGTTATGCAGTTAAAAAAAAAAAAAAAAACAACAACAAAGCAGCATAGGGTTAAAAAATAAGTCATCAAACTATGTTCCTTTTGTACTTTAAAAATCCACATATTTTAAATGCATTGCTGCAGGGACTTCACTCCCGTGTGTAGAAGAAAACCCTGGGCAAACAGATTCTGATTTTGTTTGGAATGCTGAGGAGTTCTAGTAACACTGTTGAAAAGGGTGTCAGTAATGCAGCTTGCAAGCAAACAGATGAGTGTAAATTCCCTCATAAATATTAATTTTTACCTCTGTTAGATTTTTCTTTTGTTTACTAAGTAAACTAGCAGCACAATTAAAAATCAAAAGTATGGAATGAATTAAGACAGCAAACTTTGTCTTGAAACTAAGCACGGATTGAGTCCCGGAGTGTGAGCACTGTGAGGCACTGCAGCTGTGTGCTCGCTGTGCTGTGCCGTGCTGTGCACTATTATTGAAAAGCAAGCCAGGGGACTATGTGTCAACATCCTATTTCTTCTGGCACACAGCACTCTGGTAATTCTGTCTTCTGGGAAAGCTTCCCTTAATACTCTCATTTTGAATCCACTAGTACAATGCTATTAGAAGAAGGCTAAATTTACTTTAATATTTGCTTTATTAACATAATGAAAAATGACTTACAGATTTTGAAAATGTCATACAAATATCATGATTTCTATTATTCATTGATCGTGTCCTGGCTCAGATATTAACTCTGGCGATCAGTGACCAGAAAGATCATGAAGGAAAGAGGATTTCCACAAAAATTATATTCTATATCATAAACATACTTTCTCTATTTTTAATTTAAAACTTCAAGGAATCTTTAAACTCAAACAGTGTTCACTTTAGAGGGATCAACCGTGTCTATGCAACAAAGTGCCATCAAAATGCCCTGAAAAAGAGCAGTCTTCTTCCAGAAACACATTTGCTTAGGTATATGTATTTTTAGCATCTTGTTGCATAAATCAGACATGTGTAGGTTACAAATTCTTGTAGGATGTGTAGGCCACAAGCAGCTGTTCAGCATATGACAAATTTTGTCTCCTATGTGTACAACGAAGTTAGCATATCTTTGTCAATGTGTTACACTATAAACAGCATAAAGAGAAAGTAGTATCCAACCAAGTTTTAGTGGCTTTTCTTTAGGTGGCTCAAACCTTAGTGGAAGGTACACCTGGTTATCATCCTCCTCCCAGTTCCTCTATTTCATGAAATAGTGTGAGCCTTCTTCTTACAATTAATGTGCCCAAGTCAGAGCACAGGCATTTTATATCTCTGCCCTAGTAATAAAAATTTCATAAGGTACATTCTATGACTTTGCAAGATGAGAACTTGATTTGATTTCCATTCTGAAAGGCAAAAGGAATGTTTGCCAATGCTTCAAGTACTGAGGTTTGCATCCAAAAGGTCCTCTAGCTTTTAATTATACTATGAGTTAACATATTACCAGGCTGTTCAGCAATTAGAAGTATCATAGCAAAATAGAAAAATGCATGGGACTCACCAGGGCTCTTTAAATTGCTGGCAATAGAAGGAAATGCGAAAGGTAAGTGCAATTTTAACAGTTTTTAATTGGTGAAGTGAAAGTAAGTTTTGCTCCAGGCAATGGTAAAAGACAAAGCACATGGATTTGAAAACTCTTCTCAATAAACAGGAGTTGCTTTTCTTGTGCCACTTTCTGAGTGTCCTGCAACATTTCACTGGTGCTGATTTTCAAATGCAGAGGAACTCTGAAGTTATATTTGGGTAATGATAGTCCTCCTGTCTGACTCCTCCCCTGTTGCTCCTGTACTAAGCCCCCATGCTCTGGCTGCTGCAGCCTCCTCAGATATCAGTGTATATCCTCATGCTGAGCATTTTGGCAGTGCTTTGTTCCATTGACCAGGTTGGTCCCTCTGAAATGGGCACCATTGGCTCAGTTTAAAGATATTTTGTACCAGTGAGGCTGCATTCATGAGATGTCTTGTGCTGGTAAAACAAGGTCACCTTCACCCCCTTCTTTCATTTATACTCCAACCTTCTTGAAACCTAGTGTCAAGGTAGTTGCACTTCTTGGAGGCACAGACATGAAAGGCAGTATTTATTAGAAACACTTGAGCAAAGTAAGCAGATTCACTGAGCTAAAGTCAGATCTATAGTTGCTTAATGCCAAAGCCTAGCTGGATTATTGTTCCATGCTTCTGAAATCTTGCCAATTGTTTATCTAGCTGCATATATGGAGATATATATTAACATCTGAAAAAGGAAAAGCTCTCATTATACATCAAATTCTCAGACTTAGCTGCTCATCTGTGAGTACAGAGCACTGAACAATTCTTTTTTTTTTTTTTTTTTTTTTTTTTTTTTTTTTTTTTTTTTTTTTTTGAAAACTTCTGTTCACACTTTTACTTAAGAATTATTAGCTCTCTTCCACGTTCTTTTGAGTCCTTAATGCCTTCTCCTGTGTCTGGGGTTTGTAGCTATGCCAAAATACAGCCAAGACAAAGAACTCAGCCCAAACATAGAGCTGTTCTGTTGTCAGACAATGTGAGCAGTAAGGAACAAAAGGTTTTTTAAGAGGTTGAGCTATTAATTAATTTTTTTCCTTCACATCTATGCCATATGAAATTACATGGCTTTTGTGAGTTCCACTACAGGGTTTTCTTCTTTCAAAGCTTTTCCATCCCCAGCAGGGTGATGCAGAGCATGTCATGGGCAGGGGCAGCTGGGGGATCTGTACAAACACCCCACTCAGTCCCACTCCCTCAGTTTTGCTGTGCCTTTAATTGAAAGTTAGACAGAGGCAGAAGCAAACTCTGCCATTAACAGATGTTGGGCCAAATGCTTTGTGACCATAAGTTCAGGCTAACTCCCTCTGACCTTGCTGAAATAACAGGGCTCTAAGCCATGGAGGGCTTGGTCTGTGTCCAGGGGAGTTTTTGGAAGATTCCTACATTCCTAGGGGATTTTATTGGTTTTAAGTATTCATGGTTCAGAGGAGGAAAAAGTGCTGCACGCCCACCACAGAAGATTCATATCATGTATTGTGTGTTTTCACAGTGCTTGCCAGTGCTGTTGTGTTGGCTGAAGGCATTCACAGATTCCTCTGTGGCCAAGAGTTTAAAAGCTACAGCTGAAAGTTTTTAAACACGCCTGGCTGTAGAGGGTTGGGTCCTAAGGGTGATGGTTCAGGGCTGCCTCTTGTGTTTCCATAATTCTTCCTTTTCTGCTGCTAGTGTGGGTTTATTTGCAAGGCTCCTTTCACAGGCACCTCTGAAGGCTGCTAAGCTCTGAGAGCAAACACTTCCCTGAGGGCTTTGAGGGGTTCTTTTGAAGCTGTGCCAGGATCAGCTGTGTCACGCAAGTGGATGTTAATGAGGAGAAATTCAGTGACCTTAGAAGTAAGGCATCACAGAGTTGTGCTAAGGGACCATATGCTGGGATCCTTGCAGGAGTCTTGTTAAGTTGATTAACAAAGTTGATTTGTCAAAAAGGTTTTCTGCGGGGATGAGGCATATAGTTATGTCAGGCTGTGGGCTTAACTGCAGAGACATAATGAAGCTAACATTTTGAATTAGAGTAGTGTTGTCTTCTGTAAAAAGTTACTAAAACATTTAATGATAAAAAAATTGGAAAAAAACCCTTAAGATCTTTTTTTCCCCAGTGTAATGATAGGTCAAAAATAGTTTTTATTCTTAGAAAATTATTTTTAAACCTGAATGGTATAAACAGAAAAGAATATGAGATGATTGATCTTAAGTAAGATCATGGTCTTTACATTTGGTTTTGATTTCTTTTTTAAAAGAGAAGAAATCATAAGAAACTTTTCCCTTCTACATGTTCAGTAAGTTTTTTAACTTAGTGTCTATGTGTTGAATAATTTTCATATAAATACAAGTGGAAAAGGCTTTGTTCTTTTTTTTTCTATTTTTTGTCGCCACAAAACTTGGATAACCTCTTATAAATCTCTTATACTTTCTCTATCCCTGCCCTGCACTAGAGGCAACAATCAATCTTTTTATGGTTATCCAGGCAGTTTAATTTATCTTTCCTGTCCTTCCCAGTTGCCCAAGCAGACCAATAATCTTTTGTTTACTTGAACTTTGTGTCCGTCTGGACTATGTGAAGGCAACAGGCTCGGGACAGAGTCCAAGGCAAAAGAGTTAAATTGACCCTGTTGCATGACAACTCCATTCAGAGGTTCCCTGCTTAATTAACTATTTCTGTTGCCTAAGAGCCATTGTCATGGTCCAGTGTCCAAATTGGAAGGAAGAATGTCCAGAATTATGTATTCCCTCAGACCTAAGCCAAGTTCAGAGACACCAGAGAGCAGGAAGCCCAAAGGAAAACTGAGACTGCTTTGGGGACAGTGAACAGTTTTGGAGTCTCCATGAGAAGCCTCTCTCCATTTCCCTGCCTGTTGGCCCAGCATCAATCTTTATAAGCTCCAAGCCTCCAGATTTAGGCAGAAGCAGCAGAGCAGCTGGGAAGCTGTGGGGGTGCTGGTGGTACCAGCTAGACTCAGCTCCAGCCTACTGCTGCTCACAGGTGCTTGCAATCCTGAGCCATCATCCTTACCCACAGCCTGGCCATAGCTGGAATTTGGGATATACCGAGGGAACTGGTAAGTTAAAAAAGGTGGTAGTGGGTTAAGTTGTCAGCTGATGCCTGCAAGGATCACTGAGGTTTGCCTCTGCACAGGGTCACTGAACAGGGATCAGTGCTTTTGTTAGAGTTGGGGATACATGCAAAAACGTAGCTACGGATGTGAAGGGATGGATTACAGTGAATGATATGGGTTTAGCTCATCAACACCTGACAGCCCTTTTGCAGCCCAAGGTCTTCTGGAAAAACCTTCCAAACTTGAGCTATGAATCCAACCTTAAGCCAAACTCTGACTCTTAGCATTAGTGTAACTGAAGTCTTATCAGACCAATTAAAAAGCTGTTATTCTGCAGCTTCATTTGTTTGTTTTTCAAAATTATTAATGGAAAGCCTCAGTAGTAATAATACAGTCAAAACTGTTATGTGCACATGTTGTAGGCTCTTCACCTTTCCTCTGGTGTCCCACTCGCTGTTCCACTGTTCCTCTGGGCCAATGGTTTCAGCAGGGGGGAATGGGAATGGGTATGGCCAGGCAACAGCTTTTTTTTTTTTTTTTTTTTTTTTTTTTTTTTTTTTTTTTAATTTATTTATTTATTATTATTATTCCCAAAATGGGTTTTTCTCAGCTTCCAGGCCAGCACTTCTTTTTCTCACCACTGGCATGCTGATTATAGCCCTGCGGCACTCAGCACCAACCCATGCCCTGTCTCCAACATGCTGTGCCTGTACTCCTCTACGGCACCTTTTAGGAGCCCACCTTTGCAGCCTTTTCTCTCATACCAGGCCTGCATTGCATCATTCTGATAAGATTGCAAAAGTTTCACACCCCACACAAGAGCTGCATGTTGCTACTCTCTGTATAAAAGCCATGGTTGTACCTTTGGAAGGTAAGCAATGCAGGTTCAGTGTAGCTACTTGGTCATTAGAACCAACAGATCAAACCAAGTAAAAGGAAAGCTTTGTTCAGGTCTAGGCAAATTCGGGCAAAGCAAAACTTCCATATCAAAGCTCTACAGAGCCAAAGCAAAGCCTTGTGTCCTGTTACCTGCAGGAGCTGTGCTGGCTTAAAGGGGCTGCAGCCTGCAAGGATAACCCGTTTTTTTAAACCTGGGTACCCATGCTGTCCTGAAAAACTATCCCAAACCTAATCCTGGTCTAGGCATCCTGTGTAGCCTTAAGTGCTGAAATGTTGTGATGCAAACTACAGGGAGTAGCCCACAGTTCAGCCCAGCAAACCCTGGCCAGCTCAGTCACCTTCCTGTACTGGGCTTTGCAGGGTCTGATACCCAGCTTAAGTCCATGGCCCCACATGCAAGTGTTCTCAGGTTCTTCCTGGACCTCCAGCACACTCTTGGGATGAGCCTCTGACCCAGCAAACCATCTCCCATGGGATGGTTGGTGTGGGAGCCCTCACAAGAAAGCGAGTCCAGGCTTATCCAGAGACCCCTGTGGGTGCCAGCCTGGTGCCTTCTCAACACCCTCAAGTTATGGCTCTGTCCTTGGCACTGGGGCACAGTGGTGGAAGTCCCGCCGGAAGCCAGATCTTCTGCATAGCCTCAGGTCCATGCTTAAGGCCTCAACATTTCTGGCTCTCCTATGTCAGGAGCTGCCAAATCATGTGTCCTCAAAGAGAGGCAGGGAGGGCTGGAACTGTTTTGAAAAATGCTGACCTCTGTCAGAGGTAGCAAGATGAATTTTTCTCTGGCAATACCAGATAAGGCTCTTTTCTCTCTGTTTTGGCCTAAGTTTGACATGGATCACGTGCCAGGATCCCCTTGCCATGTCAACTTTGTAAAGAAGCATGGGATCCTTTCTGGGTTTGATGACCAATTTTTTTTCAGACAGTGTATTTTAATATGGTTGGGCAAGGGGGAAAAATTCATTCATTTCATAACAATCTTGGCTATTGTTTCAGCAACTGGTATTCTTAACTTTATCCCATTTCATTTCTTGATCAACCCAATTTCTAAGTGGGGGATATTTTTGGTAAGATTATGACTGATTCTGCATTTGTGGTTTTAGCTGTAGGAAGCTGGAGACTAAGCACAGGACAAATGCTAAAGGTCCTAAAAACCACGCCTAGGTATTGCCTCTAAGTACCCACAAAACACCTTTCCCATCTGACTTTTCTGAATGACTGCAGTAGCATCTATACGTGTAACCAGAGAATTCCCAGGAGTTAATCAGGTTGAGCAGGTTGACACCTTGATTAGAGGAACCATAAAATGTTCTTCTGTGTAAAGTCTCTGAGGGCATGACCTGAGAGGAATGAATGACTCTTCCTATCTTCTGAGAGCACAGGCAGGCTGAGGCTCAGTGTGCTGTGGGGGTGCTGAAATTGTCTCATAGGTTTTTTAGTTGTAGGTTTGATGTGATTTGGACTTTAACCCTAGCCAGGCAAAGTTCTTGTCTTGGAGGGTTCTTATCAGAAGTTGATAAGAGTTACTAAGGCAACCTAATCCTCTGCCCAGGGTTTCGGTCATCCTATTGTATTTTCCCCCATCACATTGTATTCTCCCCCACGTGTCCATCATCCCCCAGAACCCAAAACCTTCAGGAGAGGTGTCTGACAGTGATTGGTGGTCTCCCAGGACTCCATCCCAAATTCACCTGATTTGTTAATGTTGTGTATTGCATTTTGACCTTACCCACCTGGCTTTGTTTCATTGGTCTTGTAACTTGTGTCCACCCCTGAGATTCTGGGAGAACAAAAACCCCCTGTAACCAAGGCCGGGGGTCACTCCCCAGAGGCACAGGCCTGGAACCAGGGGCTGCCCCTGAGTTACCCGAATAAAACCTTTCTCCCTGAGCCTGGAGTGTCCCCTCTTTCGAACCACGGCCGAGACAGCCAAGGTAAAAGGACTGCGGAGCCAAAGACCCACGCAAAGGTACTGTTGGGCGTATCAGAGCTAGCAGGGTGGCCCAGCCGACGCTGAGCTGACCTGAGAGACAGATACGCAAAGCAACAGTGTGCTATAGTGGGGGGGCTAAACTTTTCTTCTAAGAGATGAGATGGGTTTTTTCCTCGTTTGGAGAAAAATTCTCTAAAGCACACTGCTGATCCTAATAGCTCTGAAAGACAGGGACTGGTGAATTTAGTCCCATTCTGCTGGAGGTGTCAGCTTTGTGCCAGGGTGGTATAGAACCCAGTTTACAAATCAGCACGTTAGTACAAGCCCATCTTCATAGGTGAGAGTTTTGCCACGGCCATGACTGTGATGGATGAAGAATGGAGACAGGGCAATGTCTCCATGGGCTCGGCAATCTCCACTGGTGAACAGAGAGACCTTTAGCAGGATGAAGGACATCTGAAATTATTTTGACATAAGTTACAGCAGCCTTTGTTTTCCAGTGTCATCCTGTATTTCACTTGGGTCCTACCTATCTGAAAACTTAACATAGCTATTCAATATTTTGTATGTTTAAAACATTGTCTGTGCTAGTTTTTTCTCAAAATATATATATTTTAAGTGATTACATTTTATAATGTAAAATATCAATATTTTTCATAGCTTTCCAAAATAAATATAGAACTGATCAAATGCCACATTTTCAAAATTACCTCGAAATAAACCTATATTTTCACCAAATGATTTTATTATTTTGCCTACTGACAACCCTAAGGTGGTGAAAAAGATTTTTTTTTCCCCAGGTAATTTATTAAAAAGCCTAACTAATTACTTTTATAGCTCATTGAAAAGGTTCATCATTGATAAAGTGCAAAAGAGTTCAGTCCTGCCAATAAAACTTTGTACTGTTTGATTGCCAGAATCTATTAATGAGTAAAAGAAGTGTTTTAGTGTCCATGGGTGAGAGAGAACCTAAAAGGAAAGATCTGGATACAATTTAAACTCTTAAATTGCATGCCTGCATATAATGTAATTAACTTTTTCTTCTAAGGGGAAAAAGGCCTAGGATTTTTGTGATATTAGGGTGAGAGTCAAACAGTGGAATTGCAAAAGCAAAATTAATCATCAGAGCAGTAAATTATAATTGAAGCCCAGGTCTGGGTCTAGTGAATGGGATGAAGTGTCTATGCTTTTACATGATCCCTTCCACTAGTGTCCTTAATTTATTTTGCAGATAAACTCCAAAAGGTTAAGTCCTTGAGCTGTCTGTGCTCTAGATCTAAGCCACTTGTTTATTGTGGAAAGAGCATGTATCTCCATCCTTGGAGATAATCAGAACTTGACGAGACATGACCCTGAGTGATCCGATCTAATTTTAACATTGACTCTAAATTCAAGGTTGGCCCTGCTTTGAGCAGGGATCAGACTAGATGAGATCAGGAGGATCCTTCTGACTGGGGTTCTTCTAGGAGTTTGTGTATGTGTATACATGTGTATGCAAACAATTACTGAAAGAAGTTACTCCTTGGCTCCAGGCTAAGGATATAAGTTTCACACCAAAAGCATCACCATGAAATTTGTCATAAGGCACTTTGGCTAAATCAGTGTGTAGAGAAAATTATTTATCTTGCTATTCTAAAGCAAGAATTTAAATTCTAAATTCTGAATTAAATTCTAAAGCATTAAAAGCAATTAAATCAGCTACTGAGCAGTCGACCCATGTGAGTAAGGGGCCACTATTTGAAGATTTCTGCAAGTTTTTTTTTTTTTTCTCCCAAGATACTTTTTTCTTGCAGGAAAAAAACTATACAGTCTTGAGTTATTGGGTTTTTTGTATTTCTCACTCCAAAACAGGTAAATTTAGAAGTCCTGCCTGCCTGCACAGAAAAAAGTTACCTGCAGCAAAAAGGCAGAGGTGGTGGCCTAAGACAGTGTGGAGGCAGGGTGTTGGTCTCTCCATCAGTGTGACTTGATCAGCCATTGCTGGTAACCTGATTGCAATCTCCCTAGGTTGTTTTTTTTTTAAATTTTCCTCCCTCTATTCCTGCTCTCCTTCAGCTTGTTCTTCTCTCTTCTAGTTGGTCTTATCTAGGAAGAGAACCTAAACCCCATCTAAGTCCTTTTAAAATGGCTGTAATATGTCTGCTGAAGTATTTGTTCGTAGGAGATGGAACACCATTAGGAGAAAAAGCCTCATAGAACACAAGATGTATTACTGTGCGTTGGTTTTTCAACATGCAAACAGAGAGCTACTCCAGTTTTTGGAACAGAATAAGAAACTTTGAAAGTTGGATGGATTTTGACAACTGTTCAAAGCTAGGATTATACCAAGTGTTTCTTCAGTCTGATCTCTGAGGGTTTAATGGGGCTCAGGTTCAGGCAGTTATCTGTGAAGCCTGAAAATTTTGTAATCTAAGGCTCAACTGCATTCAAAAAAAGTTGTGTAAGAAGATGAAAATCACTTTGCAGTGGATTACAGGAACAATATAATTGAGAAATTATATAGAAGCCTGATCATAGCTTAGGGTGATCCCAGTATAAGTCAATGTAACCCTGTGTCAATCCAAAGATTTATTCCATCTTTCAGCATCTGTGAGAAGGTTGCCAGAGCAGCAAAGTAGTTACTGGTGTGTCGTGCTGCAAGGGAGAGGAAAGCAAAGCAAAACAAAAACCCTGAAAGCATGGATGGAAAAGTAAGGATTTTTCTATCAAGAAATCACTCAGAAATCTCTTTATTATTTCTTTCATTCATAGCATCAAGTTCAGGGTTTGAAATACTTTCATATTTAGAGTAAATATTTGTAGGGTAAGGAACACAGAACTATTTTAAAAAGAAAAAAAAAAAAGAGTAAGAATTAAATTGTGGCAACTTTTCCATTAAAAATGAATATTTCACTAAATACCTAATTAATGCCAGGAACATGCAATACCTATTTCTGTAGTGCTTCACTTCAGAATGTCACTGTAAAAACAGTGTAAATGGTGTTTCTGGAGAGAGAAATCAAAATTATCTTGAAATTAAGTATTTACACTAGAAATTCTCTCACTGACTCACTTTGACTTCTACCAAATGAAGTCAAAGGAAAAATGTACTATAAAATCCCAAAGAGACAGTACTGAATAATAAGGTTGGTCCCTTGATAGCATTTCTCTTTTATTTCTGTCTTTCTCATAGGAATGTTGATCACCCTCAGGGATGTGAGGGCTGGAGCAGGGTCTGGGGCAGGTGCTGACTTTTGCATCCCAACTGAAACCTGTTGCACATTTTGCAGCTCTAGAGAACAGTGTGCCTACCAGAATTACTTAGAAGAGCACTGTAATGATTTCCCTCTAGTGATGAAATATGTCAACTACAGATTATTCTACATATTTTGAGTGCTGGCATAGTACAAGTAGTTGTTTCTTCCTTCTTTTGAACAGACACTTTTGGAGAGGAAGAAAAGGCAATCAGAAGTTTATTGCTGTCTGGAACACTACGAAGTCAAAGTGAAAATAACAGCACTCTCTACTATGAAAGAAAAAATCCCAGCAACCAACCAAACCAACAAATGAAGCAAAAAAAACCCCCAAAAAAACCCCAAAACCACCCAAACAAAAAACCAGCCAAAACAATTAGAAACAAAATTTTGCACTAAAAGTGCCTCTACATTTAGTTTGGTATTCTGCATAGAAAATGGCTACCTCTTAAATTGAATATCAGTGTATTTTTTGGTTGGAACAAGTAACTCTTTCATCAGTTGTTTTCTCTTAGTACTTGGAAAATACCTTATCTTCTCTGAGCCTGAGACACTACTTTAACAGTTATCATTTCAATGACAGGGCTTGAAAATTATAGCAGAAATAGGAATGAATTCCTCTATTTTTGCTAAGCCAATGAAGAAATTATTTAACTAACATGGGCACAAAATGCTTTAACCAACCTTTTATTATTTTCTAAAGAGCTGTCACTTTCGGCATCAGAAGTCTGTATTATTCCTCCTGAAAAATTATAAAATTATTGCCCATAGCCAAATGAATTTGACAGTGGGAAAAGGGTTTTGGAGATACTAAGTTTGACATTATTTGTAAAAATAACTAGATATTTACAAAGGAAAACTAATTAAAAATGCCCCGAAGGGCATCAGAACACCAGTAAAGTCTGCATGGACACAGAATGCCTGTGGGAGGCTGACATGGAGAGAACCCAGCCACACCTTCACTGGTGTCTCACACCAGATTAGAGAGCAGGTAATTTACACCTAGCTCGAGGTGTCTCTTACATGGATTTTCTTGGCCACAAGAAGATGTGAGCAGAGGGGAACAAGGTTAGAATTAAAAAAAGTTCAGAATTTTGAGATAGGGATGACTTTCATCACAGTGATAAAAGAAAGATGGTACAGTTGGGCAAGAGTCACTGAGTACTGTCACTGGACAGGGAAAGGATCAGAGGACTTTTAGGGACTGCAAGTCCAACAGTGCTGCAGTAACCTCCCAAGGATATGAAGCTATGGAAGAGCCTGCATGGGTGGTTGTGGAGCTAAAACAGCCAAAGGTTGGGAAGTTTATTTTTACCTGTAGTTCTCCCTGGCCTTGATGCAGGACCTAGACTCACTGACTTCTTTAGGTCTTGTACTGCCTTATGGCTGCACAAATTATCTTTCTTGTGGTTAAATCACAGTTTGCTGCCTGAGGATGAGGTGGTGGCATTGGCATCACAGAGTTTTTCATGTAAATAGTCAATCAAAAATGAAACTTAAGGAAATGGGGCCTCTCTAATCCTGGTTAACTTGACAAATGCAGAGAACTGACTGATTATGTGATTAGATACCAAATTTTTTAATGAGTTAAGTCATGAATTGGTCACAATTTACTAAAATTGAAACACTGGATAGGCAACCTGGCTTGCACAAATGGCTTGTATCTTGATTAAAACCACTTCCTTATATGTTATCCTTAATTTTGCAGGAAACGCTTGATGCAAAATGCTAAAGTGAGGTGAACAGTGGCAAATTTCTGGTTGATCCTGACTTGTACAGTCACTCACCTCTGACAAACCCTGCCCTGTGTCTTTGTCCATCAGATGACCTAAGATATGAGGACAAGGTGGGGCAGAAAGAATAATATACTTTCAAACTGTCATTGGGGACATGCCAAACACAGTTTTGGAGGGTTACATTGCCATAATGTGCAGCTTTGGTAAGGGAGGTCCATGCCCAATGTCTCCAGCTTCTTGGAGGGGGGATGCCCCCCACTGCCTCTAGCCATCTGGGCTGTGGATGCACAGATGAAATTTGGTGTGTGTGGGACCACCAATCATAGTTTAGGCATCCTGGTATTGATGATCCCCAGTTTTTCAAGATTCAATTGGGCAAAGCCAGCAGCAGCTAAGTCTGACCTCGGGGCTGTGAGCAGGAGGTTGGGCTGAGACCTCCTGAATGGTGCTGTGAGCCTGTGGCCAGGTGCTGGGCTGCTCTGCAACTACCTCCAGATAACATTGTTTCTATACCTTATCTTCCACTCTCTTATCCATTCCTTCTTGCTTTCTTGATCGCCTTTTTCATTTCCCTCTCACATCCCTTTTCCCACCTCCCCCTATCTCCACTTAGATAAACAGTCTGCCCCAAATCAGTTTTTCCTCACTGCTCCCAGTTTTGCTGCATCCCACTTCAACTTTGCAATTGGTGACATCCTCAGCCTTGGAGGGCATTACCAAAGTAGATCCCCAGGTCTTGGGAGGTACAATGTGCCCAAAAGTCCCTAGCACAACCTTCAGCTGTCATGTCTGCCCCTTGCTCACACACCTTCTCCTCAGCTCCCTGTGAAACCTAGTTTCTCCCCCTGTCATCTGTCACCACCAGCAATTTCTCCATGTCCTGCTGAGAGAGGTGGCATCAGCTCAGGCCGGGGACCAGCTGTCCACCTGCAGTCATTAGAAATCCTCTCATTTCTTCCCTCCAGCTTACTCCTTAAGATTTCTGCCTCTCTCTCTGCCCCCATCTTCCTCTCCACACATTATACTCTAATTATTTAATGTGGTTTTATTTACGGAATATTCAGCATGTGCAGGAAGACAGTGTTAACAAATATTTAAAGAGGTGGAGGATAGAAGGACATTATAGTTGCTTGATACTCTGCATATCCTGTGTACTGTGGTCATCACAATTGCAAAAAAACCCCACCATCCTGTTAATTTTAAATTTCAGTCTCAGTGGTCATGAGATATCTATGTGAACATGCAAAAATCCAAAGCTGGAAGGCTGCAGAATCTGAAAAATAATCGGCATCACTTTAGCAAGACCTGAAAATCGCTAAATATGTGAACAAGTTTCTCTGAGGATTTTAATTATATTTAAAGAGCAATTCTTCTTTTGCACATGAAAACAAGAATGGTGTCTTCTGTGTCAGTAAATTTGCATCTAGGCTATATTTGCACTCAGTGCCATGGTTTAGTTGAGGTGTGAGAGCATGGGTTGGACTTGTTGATATTGAAGTTCTCTTCCAACCTAGTAATTCTTTGATTATATTTGAAATCAATTATGCATATTTTAAAAATTAAAATAAATTATTTTTGTTTTTTAGAGTTGCTATCATCCCAATACTGATGTAAAAAAACCCATCTATAATTAGATCTTTTACCTTCCCTCTAATGAGTTCACGTCTCCAAAAGTTAATTTTGTATATATTGCAAATACAAAATTTAAGGGCATCTATCTTTTTTTCAGCAGCACATTAACTATGTATCTTTTCAGTTTTATTTGCAGTGACTAGGCATCTTCGTCTTAAAAAATCCCTACTATGGGCAAGACCCATAAACTAACGTGCTCACAGCAAATTATTTTTCCACTGCAAGTGCACTTGGGATGAGAATCAGTGTTATTTTTAATCAGGAAGCCAGTCAAAAACCTTCAAGCCACTTCACAGTTTTCAGTATAGTTTAAATGGCTTAAAAAGAATAGGATACAATTGTTGGTGCTGAAAAATGGAAACCTTTGCTCCTGTGGGAACTTAATTAATGAAGATTAAAAAAAAATAAAACAAAACAACAAAACCCTCCTAATTTGACAGCTCTCTGGCAGGCTTTGCAGGGCTGACTATGTAAAAACTCTTTGACCTCGTAAACTCATCAGATTCAAAACACATCTGAGAGACAGGGTAGGTACCAAGCTTCATTCTCACACTTGCTTAAAACCTATCTGTTCAAACTTACATCTCCAAGTACATAGAAACCTTTATTAAAAAAAAAAAAATTGAAGTAGATTTTGGCCAAATTAACTTTTTTACTGAATGGTATCCAAAATACCCATTTTGTGTCAGTATCTTTCTGTAACTACATCTATGTAGTTTAGTTTTCATTTAGATGAAATCATCTATGCATGATTTCAGTTCCTTTAAGGCAAGAATTGTTCTCCTATAGACATTTTGACTTAAGGCATGCAGTAGCCTTCCTTAAACCAGGAAAGTAGGATCAACTCCTAAGTACTTTGTAGCTTTACATTTCAGCAGTGAGATGTCAAAGCAGCTTTGCTTGGCACATCGATTAACTCCTGTGTCAGGGAACAACAAGAACAGACCACAAAAGCTTTAGATAAATACAAGAAGAAAGCTGTTTAATGTGTTCAGTGGATATTTATTTACCTGTGTCAGGGTACTACAAGGCAAGACATACACAACTGTTAAGATCAGCAGCTCTGATAGATAAGTAGCGTGTCACTGCATGTCACAGAATCAGAGATGTTTTGGAGAAGGGTGAACACATCTCATTTATTTTGGAGGAGAGTCTAAAACTGAAATGCTGAAATGTCCCAAAAGCATTAATCATCAGCAAAGGTTTAGGATCCAAAGTGCTTCTCATCTAAACTCATTCTTGCTAATTAAGCTAAGAAAGGGGGCAGAATCCATGAGGCAAGCACCTAATGCTCTTGTGGCAAAAGAAAGGAGTTATTAATTTTCTGCTAGTAATACACAGAGGAATATCTTTCTGTGCTCCAAACTATCAAATCAATCATGTACAAAAAGAGGCCAACAATTCTTTTTCTTTGGGATTTATTCTCTTCTGAGGCTGTCATCCAGGCCTTGGCAGGAACTCAGAGTGAACTAGGACAACCCATCACCTCCCAGGGACATAGATGAGAAAAATACCATCCAACTTTCTTTCCAGTATGGCAGCAGATACTGCAGCAGTTCAGTCACACAAATGGCCCATTTGTAAGCTGCTGATCAATATGAGTTAATGGCAATTATGGGAGAGTGTTTCCTCTAAAACCCAGGGGGAGAACAGTCTGTACCTGCAGATGAAAAATATTTATAGTAAGAGCAATAAAAATACATGGGTTTTGTAGGAAGAATGAGTTGCCCTTATACAGATACCTAATTTTCATACACAAAGAATTTTTGTATACATTTTTTACCATATCAGAAGTTGACACTGTACATGAAACCAAGCAGTGAGGTTGCTGACATTTGCAGAAGACAGTTTTTTTATGTTTGTTCCACATTATATATGTCCTAGAGAAGGTACAGCGTCACCCCTGCATTTCTTGCTTTCAAGTGTTTGAGTCTTTGCAGCAGCTTCTAATGCTGCTTCATGTAAACAATATGTATTCTTAGAATTTATCTGTATGTTTTGCATTCTTGTTCTCTGAGAGAGAACTTGACTGATGGTCATATTGACCAATGGAGTCAGGAGATTGTAGCTTCTTTGGGCCAATCTTGGCTCTCTGTACAAAATGTATATAAGCCTTTGGAGTCAGATAATAAAGAGCCTTCCATGTTTCACCCTGCTACTGCCTGCTGTCCTCTGTGAGGGTCCACACCACGTCGCAACGTGTTGCCCCTCTAAGGGCAGGGGTAACAGTACAGAACAGCACCATTGTGCAGTTTCCTTCAGGTTTCTGCAGAAAATCTCTCTTGCAGCTTCGGAAAGTACTTATTTTACAACATTGCTGTGGCCTTTGCTATTGCAGCTGACGATCTACTGATTAATTTTAAATTAGTAGAATTTTAAAGCAAGAAGTTCTTCTCCTGTTAAACATGGCAGTTAATAATATGGTATGTGATGACAAATATGTAAGGGTAATTTTGGGTGAAAGATAACAACTTTCCCTCTGATGATAAAAATTATTTTTTCTTTGCATTCTAATTGAATAATTTCCAGTGGTATCTTGTGCATAAGAATCCTCCAGTGTTTCTCTGCCCTTGTTTACTAGTTTCTTCAGGAAAAAGACGATCCTGTTTTGCATCTCTGGGAAGTCCCTAACTGTTCCTTATAAACAGTCTGCAAATATTTCACTTACAACACACTTCCCTTTCATTTATTTCCATTTACCATTTGTTGGATATTGGCAGTGCTGGATGTGGGTGTGGGATGTGTTAGCTTCAGACTACTTTCATAAGAGTAGTCTGTCTCTCCCATGACTTCTCAGGTCCAAAAGCAGTTTGCAATATCAAGATACAGTGGAAGCTGAAAGGGTGGGTGTGCATGCATTGGCTTCCTCTAACAAACACTCTGTTGTGCAAGTATAGCAAAAGGTCTCTGGGTTTAAATTCTTGGCAACCTGTGCAGCTAAATACACACTGAGAACAGCTGTTCAGGAGAGACTGACTAATTGTTGTGGCTGGTGCCTGCAAAGCAGAGGAGAAATGGGATATGGAGATGGGTATGATAACCTGAGCTCTGTGTGGGCAAGTCCCACTCATTTCCAGGTTTTGTTGTGGGGCTGTGTATCCCGGTGAGTGCAAAGATGTGCTGGGTAGTTTTCCATATGTTTCTCTGACACAGTTCTCTTGCACTGACCTTGTGCTCTCCTGTGGGTGCTTTACCTGTAAATATGAGTTAAGAAAATGGGAGTCTAGACACTGAGGTCAAAGGTAGCATGAACAAGAGAGAAAAGTCAGCAGTGAAACTATGACAGGTTGTAGCAGTGGCGATTTGAGTCACAGACATTCAGGTTGTCCAGCCCACAGATTTAGGAAAGACTGTAGATTGTCCTCCCTGCACTGTGCAAAAGTGACAGGTCTCACACAGGGTCAGCACGGGCTTTTGGGCAAAGCTGGAGCAAAGCTTGCAAAGAAGCAAGAGTATGGAGCTGTACCCAGAGTGGTAGCCTCCAAGGATCCTGGAGCCAGGGGCAGCATGAACAGAAGCAAGAGACCAAACACTTCACTTTCCTGCACACTCCCTTTTCCCTCTGCCTCCTTTATCACAGATAAAGGCAAGTGGCTGCTGGCTGCATAGCTTCATTGTGGAAACCAATAGTAGTAAAAGTTGGGGGTGAAAAAAATGTGTTTGTGAAAATACTCCAATTAGTAAATACTTTAGGAAAGTATTTACTAATTTAAAAGATGGATGATCGTATTTCAGGAAATTAGCAGGGGAGTCTACAAGACCTAAAAGCTACTATGATTTCCTTTAATAGTCTTAACATTTTCTCCTTGCTGGCTAAGAATTGCATTAAGAACTATTGCAGAGCTTGTATATTCAGTATACGGTAATTTAAACTAGTATACACTTTCTTTTGAATTTTGTGATGATACACTACAATATTTTGCAGCTACACTAGAAAAAAGGTGCATTTTTTGAACTAATAGGCTACTTCTGCAGTACCAGCAAAATGGAGAAAGATTAAAAGTTGTTAACTCTCAATAGTTACTATGGTTTCATGCGTATGTTCTTTATGGTTATTGTGCAATGTAACACAATTTTATTATTATGCTTGCAGTACACAACATGTAGTCGATATAGCTATCACAAATTCCTCCGTGTTATTCAGGATCAGTGCCTGCAGGCTGACCTGTCAGGATGAACTCTGGGCAAGTCAGCAGTTAAATATCTGGGAACATCTATCCAGTCAGCAGTAGTTCAATCAAATCAGTAGGACTTTTGCCATGTCCTGCTGATTCTTTGGTAATACCCATAGGCTCTGAAAGACATTTCATCAGTTCTGAGAAACCATGAGGCATATCCAACCCAACGGCTCATTCCTCTGCCTGCTGTAGCCCCTTCATTGCTATGTTAATCTAACAAAAAATTGTGTTGAATCTGTTTCCTGGTCACACACAAAGACTTTGAGTTATTTGGCTTCAGCCAGAGTTAATATTATCCTCTTAGGGGCTGTGTGAATTTGGTATGAGTCATAGTTTGCTGACATATGGCATTGGAAAGAAAATCACTAAGCATCTAGCCAGATTTGCTGGTTATCAGGGAAAGTTTGTAAACCTGTGAGCATTGTTTGGAAGTTATCTTCCCATTTTATACTATGTCACTGTAGCTATGTAAAAAGAGATGCATGATGTACACAAAGTACTATGAAATCCTATACCTGCTCTTTGTAAAGATCAGCTGAACAAGTTAAGTTATGAATAGAGAAAAGAATTTTGATATTGTTCAGGAAAAAAACTCAAGAAACTGCATTTCCAGCTACCTTTCATCTATTTTTCATTCAGGGTAAAATGCCTGTCACTGCAACACTGCAATGTAGTGGGAAGCACAAAACATTTTTGAAGCAAAGACATAATTCACAGGACTGTTTTTTATGTGGTGATCAATCCCCCTCAAAATGGAGGATCAGCAGATCTGAGGCAGCAGACATCACTGTGTAGGGTTGATGTGATCCCTTCTGCTGTCATTAAACTCAAGCCTTCTTCTGAATGTCATAAATCCTAAAAAAACAACCAAAGGGAAGAGGTTTTCCCATTTCCAGAGAAGTGAGCTTAGGCTTTCTGTACTTCTATATGAAGTAAGAAGCCTTGCTTTACTTTTTTAGGAATTGTCATTTGTTTTGCCAAATTTTCATTGTCCTATGTGCCCTCCAAGACACTCATGTTCCATGGCCAACACATGTGACTAGGAACTCTCAGTGGAACCACAACAGTGAAGATTAAACAATTAAATTATACTTTCAGTTATAAATAATCCTCATCTTGTCTACCAAGAGTTCTTATGGAAAAAAGAAATACTTAAATTACCTAATCTAGTTTTCCTACTTCGTCTTCTTGTCCTTCAATTTGATTAGAAATAGGTTATAAACTTCTCTTTCCCTTTAGTTTATAGGCTTTTACTTGCAACACTGCATTTTAAAAACAGATCCACATAAATCTTCAATTTCTAGAGTCAAGTGATTTATCCAAGATTCTCAGTTTATGAGTTTGTAGGCTTTGTGACTGTGATGAAAATCAGAGCACATTGACATGTAATTCAAAGCCTAAAGAGATATATAAGTAAAACAAAAGGATTAGAAATGTTTTTCAAGAGCCCTGATCCATGATTAGTGAATAGGCAGTGTTTGGTTGCGATACAACAAAACAATCACATCATAAAAACTGTGGTTGATAAAGCTCCATTTTCCTAAAAGTGTAATGTTTTTTCAAAGTCTTAAATTCTGGGGTTGTTAAATCTAGAAATGTCCTTTGAAATGTAACATTTATTCCTTATGAAGAATCTTCTTTTTTGGAGTTTTCATTGAAACATCTGAAGACAAGAAGAGTTCTTTTATGCATCACGTCTCTAAGAGTCATCAGGGACCCAAGGATGACAGAAAGACATATAGGGACACAAAGATTGTTGGAATAGGTAAGGTTGGACCTAAGAATTCTACTGACACTTTCAAAGTCTCAGGAGAGCAGATAATGAGAGATCCATTTACATTTATTAAAAATATTACTGAATTACTGGTCTTCTAGAGTAGATAGAAAATAGAAACACTTAGTTTTTATATTTCACAGTTCTTCAGTAAGTTCTGAAGTGCTAATCAGAGGTAATAACTTTAGAAGTAATAATGTAAATATTAATAATTTTAATACCTACCAAGAATATTATTTACAGAAGCCTGAAACTAAGTTGTCACAGGCCACAGAAGTTCAGGTAGTAGCAGAAAGACAAATAGTTGTATCACTGAAATAATTAAAAAGCATTTATTTTTATATATGAGTGAGCATGTCAGGTCCTGAGTATTGCCACTGGTCACCCAGGCAAGGAATGCTGGCACTTAGCAGTTCTGCATGGAAGTAATAACAGGGCAAGTCAGAGCAGATGACAGAGAAAAGTGGGGAAAACAGTTACTCAGGGTGTGTGTTAGTCTGTTTCAAATTTTACACTGAAAATGTTCACAGCCTTCAGCATCCATCTTCATCTAATGGATGAAGACTTCATTAACACATACATCATACGTACTGCTGCTGCTCATGAAGGATAATAAATGCTGAATATGGCAGGACCTGTTTCCAGTAAAGCAATAAATTGTATTTTTTGTTGATCACTCTATTGCAGACTGGCACCAGGAAGACCAAAAAGACAGAAGCTGGCAGAATAGGATAAAAATTTAATGAGATAAAACCTCTAATTCTTTACTTTCAAGTCCCTCTAACACCTGTATTTGTACATCTTGACCTAGCTTGAGTGGGGACCTTGGACATGGTGACCTCCAGAGGTCCCTTCCAACCTCAACTGTCATCTCAGAGCTTTTTACTTCAGGGACAAGGGTCAGGCACTTCTACCTCCAGTGAAGCCCTTGGAAGAGCTAAGTTGGGGTGCTCCTTCCATTGGCTCACCAGGGCTCCCCCACTGTAGTGTGGGGTGCCTATTTTCTGGGTCTCCATCTTTAGTACACTGGACCCACATGACACATAGACCCCGAGGTTCAAACCCACTTCCAGCACTTCTTGCTCCTCTATTCAGCTGTGTAGGCCTGTGTAGAATCCTTGTTGCCTGCCCTGGGACCAGACATACCACGAGAGCACCAGGGATTTCAGCCATGCCAAACATTGCCCAGATTTTCTGACCACCTCCTGAAGGCACACGCCCTGTGCTAATCCAGCTGGTGTCTGGTGAAGAGCACGGTGCTCTGGGGGCTTGGAGGCTCCAGCTCTCCCCTCATGTCCCCCCAACAGCTCTCCACAGTTTGCCCCAGGCATCTTGCCTGAGGGGGCTTGAAAGCTGAGGAATTGCTGAGGAGATCCATCTGGGTGTCCTCCACAGCTCTCTGGGCTTTTATCTGCTCCTCTTTTCTCAGCACCAGAAAAGCTCCAGCACTTTGCATGTCTCTCTTGGCAGGACATGACATTGGGCACCATTGAGCCAGACCTGCAGGAGCAAAGAACAGCAGCATGAGGCAGGTGCCACAGGCAGGCCTGGAGGAGCCCATCAATGCCCCCTCTCCCTGGAAGATGTCAAGGACTCGGCCTGTGTGCCCTTCTGCCTCCACGGGCTCTGCTCTGCCTGCATCCAGCACTGGGCCAGACAGAGTGCGATGTGCTCGCTCTGCAGGCAGCTGTTCCAGCTGCTCGTGTGCTCGGTGCCAGCAGATGGCCACTCTAAAGAGTACACGGTCCCCTCACATGACCCCTGCCACAGCACCAGGCCCAGAGGGGAGCCCCAGTGCCCAGCTGGAAGCTGCACTGGCAGAGCACATTGGCAGAGTGCTGCAGCCAGCTTGGCGTTTTGCTGGCTCCCGCCCTCAATAAACACTCAAATGCCTTCCAAGAGTTGTTTTTTGTTTTATTTTCAACACCAGAGACCTACCTATTCTAGGCAATGCTTTCCAACACAGTGAGCTGCCCCAGGGTGTGTATTTTGCAAATGGAGAGCGAGCATTAGGAGCAGAAAGGTTGCACTCCTCCCTGCCACCAGTAGACACATATTAGGGCAGAGCACAGTACATAGGTCTGACTAAACTTATCTGGCTCCTTGAATTCCTGGAAGATGTCATCCCCATAACTGTGGGTGCTCTGGGGCCCTCTGCATCCAAAAAGATATAGCATTCCATTGGGTTCTTCACTTCTTAGCTTAGCTCCACTTTGGGGAATGGACTATTCTTGCAATATTTTTATATTGTGTCTAAATAGCTGTGGACACAGAAAGCCATGGAGCTAAAACTGCCACTAAGACAAGAATCAGATTTATTCAGATATTGTAGAAATACTATGGCATTTTAATTCTATCCTTAGAATCACTCTGAAATGGATGTGTAGTCCAAAGCAGCCACAGTACAACCTCTCTTTCTGCCACCACTCACCATAAGTCAGAAGATGACTATAATGCTTTTTACAGCTTGAAGGAATGACCCAAAGCCACATTTAGATTTTGTTGTGACAGACCAGGAGAGACAAAGAGCATGTCTCCAGCATCTTACTGCAACTGGCTCTTTTCTGATGTCGTTTTCTGACACTTGTTTTATAGCTGTTCAGCACTTTTGTTGCCCTCCAGTTCACAGAAAGGCTATTCCCTGTTGCTTGCTCTAAATGCTGTAGGAAAGGGTGAGATGCTGGAGAAAGGCTATTTACAAAGCTCCAGGGGATCTTCTGCTGCCCAGCAGGACATCTACATGGATATGACCCAGCAGCATGGGGCACGGTCACCCAGAGGTGCTTGGGTGCCCCAAGGCATTTGGTCTGTGCAAAGCAGACAAGTGCAATCATCACTTTTTTATTTATTGGAAAAGTTTACCTGGATTTTCATGAGAATAAAAGGGCAGATTTCTGCTGCACAAACTGTCTGCAGGCAAGTCCAAATCCCTACTTCAAATCTGAGGTTGCTGGAGCTGATAGAAGGTCTTGGTACTTTACATCAGGCAGAGGAAAAGCAGTGACATATTTTTTCCTCAGCCTTGGCCCCAAAAATGGGCAAACTATCTTGACTGAAGCTTTTGGAGTACGGGGGAAAATCAACTGATAACAGATGCTCATTGTGTAAAGTTTAATTCCAAGTTGTTAAGCAACTGTAAGCACAACTTTTTCAGCTTTTATAGCTGGCGCTATTACTTTGTATTCATCAAACAATAATTGCTAATTCTGTTTGCCTTCTGTTCTCTCTGTATGCTTTTTGTTCTATTCCAATTTCTAACAACACACAATGCCATCAAATTTGAAGTGCAGCAGCTGGAGACAAAGAGAGTGTCGTTAATGGAACGATTTTCATACAAATACCATGCTCAGGAGCTAATTGGGAAGTTCACTTACCTGAAAGATGGAAAACTGCTTGGCAAACAAATGTCTTCACCAGACATATCTCCCTGCTCACAATAGTTTGACTTCCTCATCTGTCACTTACGAGAAGAGATAGACTATACTGAAGAAAAGCATTAAATCAAAGTGACTGAGGTCCATAACTCCTGCTCATGGGCAACCCACAGATCCTTCTCCAGGCTCCTTTTTCACAATACCTCAGAGTCCCCAGGTGCTGCTGGCCTCTGGCACTGCCAGCAATGCTACATGTGAAGGAAGATGGGGAGGAAGAAGAAGCGCTATCAGCCCAGGGCGACTGCCTACTTGGCTGGCTGTGCTTGTGACTTTTGTTGGACCACAGCTGTAAAGGGCTTTTTTGTCCAGTGCTAATACTTCTGAGACACCTGCTGACTCACTTACAGAGCTAATGTTTTACAAAGAGAAGCCAGAGCCTACCAAAATCAGCTTCATGAACAGGAGATATAAATATTGTGACTGGAAAATGCCATGATGCCCTGAGTCCACCCCACGGCTTTTCTGACTAAACTACCTGTCCTACACTGTGGCTGGGCTGCATCTGATACTGGAGAATCTCAGAGAGGTTTTAGAGATAATGATTGGTGTCTGAGAAGGTCTGGACAGCCAGGGAATTACAGACAACTAAAACCAGTTTCCCTGCTGAATAGGAGCTAATCTGTTTACACTTGGCAAGTTTGCATAAAAATGAGTAGCTCCTGTGAAGGTAAATATCATATATGATATTTATATCATATATGATATATGTGTTATATAAGAATACTCTTATATAACACATTTTTCTATGCAAACTCCAGGCACAATTATAGTAAAATTCAAATTTTAACAGAAGCATAAAAAATATGTGCCATATGAACATACAGTTGCATGTGCTCATGCAGTTGCCTCTGTTGAGTAGCAGTGTATGTGGAAATATTTGTAGAATCCATTAAATAGGACAAAAATTAATATATATTTGTTTAGCATTGCACACTATCGTGACACTCTTCCCAGTAATGTATTTGTTATTTGGCTTCTCAGGGCTGCACTGGAAATGCAGCCCCAGGAAATTAAAGATGTGAATTGAAAAGTCAAGAATTAAACCTCATTTAAAAACATAACACAGACGCTCCTACCCAGAATTTCAGTTTCCTTAATACAATCTGCTTTAGTTCTCCTTGGAAATTAAATAAATTAAATTAGGGCCACTTTAGGATTTTTTTTTTAAATTCTGAATGAGCATATCCAGATAAAAGTGTAAAGAAATTAAACTAATACACCTTAAAAGACTCATTCACATGCATTTTCTTGAGGTTGCTTGAAGCAACCTTACCTGATTCACATGTGGAACTCAGGGAAGATTTTAAAGACTGACACCTACAGCTCCTTTCTTATCATTTATTTTTCTCTGTGTGTTTTTGCCCACAGTCAGCAGATGTTAAATGAGTGCCCATTTCTCAACTCACTGACTTAATTAAAACTGCAATAATTTGCCACTGAGGTACTGATTTTGGGAAAGTGTGATATAAGGCTGGATACCTAGCAGGGAAAATGTTGCTTAATATGTAATATCATGGGGTTTTTTCTTCCCTCAAAGACACAAAAATGAGGTGTTGTTTTATATTCACAGTGTATATATACTCGTGTATATATACACTTGAGTAATTTCACAGGCAAAGAAATGAAGGAACAAAATGCCAAAAAGGTCTCCCCAACAACAGAAGTGTTTTCTAGTTGGTGAATAAAGTAGAGGGAAGCAAAGGCTTAAGAGGGGATGGAGCTTCAGTGTCCAACATGGCAGTGAGCGGCTTAGCCACTGGACTGTCCAGAGAATCATAGGGAGGATTGCTGGAGTCCAGGGCATCCCCTTGGATGACCTGGGATCCGAGGAAAGGAGCTTGAACCCTGGACAGGAGGGTGTGGAGCCAGTCCACAGGGGTTGGAGACCTTGGCACAGAGCCCAGGAAGACACTGGCTTTGATTTTAGTCCATGGGAGAGGCTTCCAACACTGAGAGAGGAATTACAAACCACAAAAGTGTGAAAACAATAATTTAGCACATCACAAGATGAAAAATTTAGTAGTTTTGGGGTTCTTAGAATAGAGGTAAGTGGAGGGACAAAATGGAGGAATTAGGGTGGTTCCTTGAGTTCCTCTCCTTCTTCCTCTTCCTCCATCTTCTGAGGTGATGATGACAAAAAGTAGTCTGAGACGATTGGGTCAAAGTAGAAATGACCCTTCTAGTATAGGCACTAGGCATTGGTATGAAATTGTAAATAACCAACATGTAGTTATCTGTATAAAAGCAAAGCGACACTCCATCAGCAGTCAGTCGCCTGGTGTCCCAGTCACTGTTCAGATCTTGGCTGGTGTGGAGAAAAATTTTGAGATATCAAATAATAAACAACACGAGAAACCTGAAAACGAGACCTTGAAGACTCCGCTTTTTTCCTTGTGACGCGACTCGGGGCTTTTAGAGGGCCAAGGACTTTTAATCATTTAATCACCTGAATCACCCAAACTGAGAGAGGATGGTGATGTGCCACCCAGAATTTTGTGACAACGTACTAGGGAGCACCTTCTGGGACTTCCTCATACAGTGCTGATGGGAAGCACCAAGCCAATTACCAAGCACACAGACCTCTAGCTTGTTTTCAGGGATCAATATGTGAGAATTTTGCAAAACAGGTCATGTCATGGTGGGTATTTGCAGCTTCTGGGTCACAAGATAAGGAGCTCAGTGTAGAAGGAGGTTTTGCAGGGGGTGACTGTAAGGTAATTTTGTGATTAAGCTTATTCTTGGGTAGCTGATCCTGGTCATACCCCATGCAAGTGAGGACATGCTGGGGAAACACACAGAAAGGGAAAATTGAATAATGAATTTTTTAAAAAATCTACATGCTTTGCATGAATGTTCTTTGAGGTATGGGTTTGTCTTTGACACCACAGCAGGTCAGTTACCCATGTGTCTGTCACCTTTACCATTTTTCTTACCAACTCCTCGGATTATGGAAGAAAATATTTATATTTTGTACTATGAGGCTACAGACTACCATTGTCAATCCTGTTTTTCAATGAGACATCAAAACTCTCTCCTTAACAGCTATTTATCATGAACTGCAGAAAAGAAGTTGAAATTTGTTGTCTGTGAATGTTGAGTGAAAATACCATGTTCACATCAAGCATTCACAAGCTCATTTTTAAACGTTAAAACACACTATATTCAGCATAAAATACAGTTTACATTAGAAACTTCAGTTTTCATTACTTGGAAACAAAAGCGATGGGCCCTGAAATTATGACAGCATAGAGCCGCAGCTATAGGGCCATAAATGAAGTGCTACAGGGAGCACTGGTCTGTGGGATGGTTTCTGAAAACTGATGAACTGCAAAAGTTGATGAGGACAGAGGATGCTATCTTGTTAAAAAGGTCTAATAATTAAAACAGATATGGAAATAACCACTGTGGGTTTGCCTCACACTCTGAGGGTCCAGCCTGGCAGAAAAGTGCCTGTAATTAATTTCAGTGAGACTGCTTCTCGAAGGTGTTTTGTAAACCAAAAGGTTTAATAAAGAAAAAATAACAAAATAACAAACTTTGCAGAAAACAAATAATAAGTTGTGCATAGGCACCTGAGAAACCTCAGACACCCTGCTAACACACCTTGAAAAGCCTAGAGTTCCCTTTTGTGCTCTTTCTTAAATTCTTAATATTTTAGGAGGGATAACCTGGCTTAGAGCCAATAGAGAGGGATAGAGGGTTTGAAGAACAGTGACAAGATCCAATAGATGCTTCTTTCTTGGCCCTCAGCCAACCCTTGTCAGAAGGGTAGGGAACAATCTGGGCTCTTTACCTTAAGGGGTGAGCCTTAAACTTTCCCTGTATGGAAAACACTTGCTGGGTGTGAGAAATGCTTTACTACAAACTACCTTTCTTTGCACTTTCCTTTTTGTTCTAAGGCTTTCAAGCCAAATGTTCTGGCAGTGCAAAGCTGCAATTCTTTGGTGTCTAGGAAGGTGGTGCTAAACTACAAATTATGGAAAAAGCTGAGGGAGCTGCATACCCTGCAGCTAAAGGACTTAGTGATGGTTGTTGCCGTTTCTTAAAATCCAGAAAGATTGCAGAAGGAATGCTGTAGGAAGTAAAAAAAAAAAAAAAAAAAAAAAAAGGAGAAGGTGAATAAGCTTAGGATACTATTATTTATTATCTCCTGATAAGTTCCCAGTCCAGTGTCAGGAAAGCTCAATCCTTCCTGCAGCATCTCTTACTTTTATTATGTGAGAATCAAGATCTGCTTTCAACTTTGTGGCTTTTAGGCTGTTTATAATGTAGAGTGATGTATGTGCACATAGGACTGTGCCTGCTGTTTGCATCATAAGCAAGCTGCATCCAGCTCAGGATAAAATATATTTTATTCTTCATATGCATAAAGAATTTCATTCTGTCCTCAAGTGATGAGTTTTGTTCTGCTATGCATAAAATTCTTCTGTTTGCTGTTTTTAACCTGAGTTTAAAACTGAGCTTCTGCTTCTGGTCACGTTCTTTTTCAAGTCTGAAGATGTTTTCACTAAAACCAGAGATTAATTGCAGTGCAGGCATGTGGGATGTCCAGGAATACCAGGCTTGGGCTACTGGACACTTCCACCCTTCATCATCAGTGCTAATATTCTCAGTTTACTATGAAACTTCCTACATAACAATGGATTTTTTGGAGGAATGGCTTGAGATAAAGGTCAATAGTGTTTGTTTCCCTAATGTTGTGACACGTTATCAAACAATTTCTTTACTCATCATTTTGATAGACAGAAGTGATGAAATCTTCTTCCTGGAAAAATGGTTTCAGGTACTGACTTGAAATGTGTTTAGAAATCAAGGGTTTCTGAAAATTGATCCTTCTGGGGTCCTCAGACTCATTGTTTTCTCCTGCTTACCTGACCAGGCTGTCTGCAGCTTCAGTTCCTTACCTGATTCTCACAACATTTGCAAGAAGTGATTATTATAGCAGAGAAAAAGACAACAATACTCACTCCTGGTCCACAGAAGAGAAGAGTGATAGAATTTATCATACAATCAGTATTTTCTGAGTGCCATCTGTGCTCACTACCTATCTGTGTGACGAAAAAAAAATAAATCTGTATCATTACTAATATGTCCTTATTTCTACTAAGTAAATTATTTCAGTGTGAAAGTGTGATTTGCACATAACCCTGTATGAAGCAGTGGTAATGTACAGGCTGTTCCAAAAATACCCATGTTATTTCTGGTCTTTAAAATCCAGTGACATCTGCATGGAATTGCTTCAGAAAGCATGGCCTGAGGGACATGTGTGGTATGCAGAGGTCTGAAAGACCTGCCTGCAGTTGGTCGCTTAATAAGAGGCCAACCAGCAAACGGCTTCTTATTCCTTAAGAAGAGATGAATTAGAGAAGAATTAGACAAGAACCATTCCTGGGGCTCCAAGGGTGAGGAGAATGTATTTTTAGAAAGCATCAGATGTCTGCCATTTGAAAGCTGGAGACTCCCATGAGCAGGACACCAGCTGGCACAGCAGCAAAACCCTTTATAAAAACCATCACAATCACCTCAACATGGATATGTATGTGCTGGTTGCTCCTGAACTCTGTGACAAGGGACAGCAATGTAACCACATCCAAATGGGCACATAGCAGAGTATTTAATCCTCTCACAGAGCAAGATTGCTCACTGATTACAGCATTACCTGGTAATGTTCACAGAAGTGTGCTAAATGTAAAAACATTGATTTCAGTCCATGGAATCCATATTGTTTTCTTCATGTTTCATTTTTTAAAGCATTAGTTTTCCCTTGATTTTGTGTATGCATTGGTATTTATGTTGAGGTGTACAGTTATTTTAGAGGCATTATGCAGGAACACTGTTTAGGACGCACAGAGCTTGTCCTCTGGGAAAAGGAAGTCCCTATGTCACATCCCTTGTGGGAGCAGTACAGCATGACAGCTATCGCCTGTGGATAAATGGGGCTGACTGTGACATTGATGGTTGCTTTAGGATACTTCCCACACGAAAAATGCATGTTTTTACAAAAGCACAAAAGCACAAAAGCCATGTTCACATACTTCCACTTCTAATCCCATCCCAAAGGCTGACAAGCTGACAACTACCAGCAAGGCAGGACAACTTTACTGGCCTTTACCATTATAATGCAGGATGGCTTATCAAGAAGGAATTGCCATCATGATTCACTCAGTACAGAAGAGATTAGAATTGACTGGCTCTAATCTTAGCACAACTCACATCCTTTTGCTTATCTAATTTCTTCATAACTCACCTTGAAGTATTTGCCACTGAGAGATACCTGGAGCTTTTGTAGCTGTCAGTCATCCAACGCTTGGATGGGGTGCGGGATATCAGCTAAAAATGAAGGTGTCAATCGGACCCACCACCCAGAATTCAAGAGTTGTTTGTTCCATTCCTATGAGGATCACAGTGCTCTCAGGACCATCTCTGGAGACCAGCTCTGCAACATGACTTGGTCAGTAATGGGAAGCGTCTGTTTTGGAATGGCCCTAGAAGCTGGTTTATTTTGATGTTACCTGAAAAGCTTTCAAGATGAAGTCAGGAACATAAATATATACATATATGGAGATATGTATTTTTTTAAATCTGTGTAATATATATTATGCAACATATATGCTCTACATTATATATTTATAATGTTTTTATGCATGGGTCTATATATGTATAAGGGCAATGAAGCTGACAAAGGGTCTAGAAAATATCTTACAATGAGAAGTTGAGGGAGATTAGCTTTTATTCTGCTAAATTAAATATAGGTAAAGGAGAGACATGCAGACATACAAGTTAAACACAGTAATTTGAAGGAAAAGAGAAATACATGCAGATGCTGGAAGGAGTCCCCACAAAAAAAGGTGTTAAAAGAGAAATTCAAGGAAAATAAGTGTGAAAAATACAAAAAAGTTAGCACAGCAGGACACTTTGCATAGATGTTTTCAGGGAAAAATAGTTGTAGATTATGAGGCTTTTATGCTCAAGGCAGTTGATAGAAAGCTGCTGTTTTAAATCTTGAGATGTCTCAGTTATTTCTCCCCAACACTATTATCCTAACTCCAGTGTCAGACCCCTGAATGTGGTTCTTTGCAGCCACACAGAGGAGACAAGGGCATCTGTACCTCACCAGGTATCACACCAAAAAGCAACTGGTGGCATTTTGCAAATCTGCACTCCGACACTGGGATTTGTCTCTGTTTTATTAAAACACAGGAAAATGCATGGTCCCAGACAGCATACAAGATAGCAATTCACTTCCAGCTCCTCTACAGAGGTTGTAGCACTAATGAAGCAAATCACATCTCAGGGAATATAGCCATGATTTAGTACGTGTATAACTGTAATAAAATGTTGTTATGGCTGAGATTGTTATGTTTTTAATGGAAAAAAAGAAGAATTAGGATTGAAATTGAAAAACAACCCAGTTCCCATAAAGGGTAAAAATGTGCTTGGATAAAAGGTTAATAGAGTTAATTGTGGGGAGTAATACAAGACAGCAACTCGTGCTAGAGAAGATAATTGTGATTCTGATAAAGGGGAATTGTAATTAAATAGAGGTTGGATAAACACGATTATCCTGAAAAGGTTTCCCAGCACAGTACGGGAAGGTTTTAAGATGTGGAGGCAGACGCCTGTACGTGATCTGGAAGTCGAGACACCACTGCTGCCAGCCCTGCTAAGTGCTCACCACTGCGGCACACTGCCCACGCTGCTGCTCTGGCCAGCAAAAGGCAATAAATTGAGCTCATTTTGAAGTTTAGTTCACCTGCAACACTTAACTGGCAAGTGATGTCCCTGTCTTGCTCACAACCCCCAAGATTTCTCATTTCTGCTGGTCCCCATTTCCACCCCCATCCTGCTGTGGGGGGAGCAGCTCTGGGTGCTGGCCAAGGTTGATCTGCTGCAGGGTGGCTGCGGGCTGGAGCAGGTGAGGGCATCCCTCCCATACTACGCTTTTTCCAGAACTGACAGAATTTTTTTACATGGATATTAAAACGAAATGCAGTAGTTTGATACTGAACCCTGAGAGGCAAACAGAGGCTTTCCACACTGATCTCTTTTACTGAAATGGGTATTTGTGATAAATATTTTTGATTAGCTGAGTTACAAATGTTCTACAATAACCTATATAGAGGAAGGGAATCAAATACAGCATATTTCTCCCAAGAAGAACAAAATTCCAAAAAGCTTTTTTGTTTCCTTTGTTTCCTTTAAATTGCAAAACATTTTCGCTACATTTTCAACTTTTAAGTATATATCATTAAAAAATATAAATAGACTGAATTTGAATACAGGATGGTATTAATTCACATTTTTCTAGAATTCCTATACATTATTTTACAGAACACATACACAATAAAAAACCCTGAGAATTTACTAAGAAAAACTATCAAATACTTCTGCTGTTCAATTATTTATTGTACTGTTTGGAATCACTGTATACCATAACAACATACATTCCCAGATGCCTAAGGAAAATTTCTACTGGAGTTCTATTATTTCCTATTTGGAGCAAGTGAACATCTCTCTAGGGACTCTCTAGGGCCTTTTTTCCCCCCTCTCAAAAAAAGAGGGTGAAGATCTTTTTGCTTTCAAATTTTTTGGCTTTGCTTTCAAACTTCTGTTTTTCCAGTGCCAACTGTACCCCAGATCTTCAGACAGACTTCACAACCCCATACGCAGAGACCAGTTGTGAGCCCTGTCACCTTTAAGCTTGACTTCTGTCAGTTTACAAGCTGGAGTGAATCATAAAAGTGGGCTTGGGTTCAAAATGTGTCCTTGATGATTTTTGGGCATAATCTGCAATGTTTGGTTGCTGACAATATACACAGTGGAATAATCCTGTAAGTATTAGGGTGGATAGCATCTGTTGTGATAGTGAATGAGACTGAGAGCAAAGTGAAAGCTGAAAGCAAACTCCCAGCACATTTTCTTTGGCTTTTTATCTCTGCATCTGGCACGTGATACAGTAATTGTCTTACTCACATTCCTGTCTTGTTTGTTTCTTCGCTTGTTAAATGAGTTTGTTGAAGTTTCTTGTATCAGATATGCATTTATTCACAACCATTTCTAAGATCATGACTCCATTGCCTAAATCAGTTGCTGAAACTTGAATTCTGTGCAAGAAATATTTAGGTAACAAGGTTATTTTTAAACTCAGTCATGCACAACAACACCTTTGCTTCCCAATCTACATTCATTTTTTTTTACAAGAGCTTCTGTTTATCAAAGCTTATTGAGTGGGTTTTTTTTTTTGTTATTGGTTTTTTTAATTCATTTATTTATTTAATTTTCTTATTTATTTATTTATTTATTTTTTGTTTGCTGCTGTTGTTGCTGTTTGGATTTTTTTTAATATAGATATTTTAAAGTTTCCACTCAGTTCATTTCCTAGAGGGATTTTCTTTCTGTTGCTATACAGCAAGTATACACAGGATCTAGAATCAAACACAGGTCATAGAGATGACACAGTAACATTATTCCCATAAACCACCTCTAAGGATATTGGCTGCCTATGAAGCATACATAGGGTTTGGCATCCACAAAAATGAATGTAGAGATGGGAAACTTAAGACCAAGTTGTACACCTACTTAAAAGACATTTTGAATAGTCTGCCACACAGTGTTTCTGGAAAAACAACCTTTCACTGGTGAGTAACATATTTCCGATTCCTAAAGGAGGGGTTTTAAGAATACTACTTTTATTTATTCTGCAACAATCAAAACTGAACTCTGAAAAATGTGTTTAATTTCTATGAAAACTTAATTTCTTTGGCTCTGACTTGCTAGCAGTGATTTTTTTCCCCAATACTTGAGTAACAATAACATGACACATTTACTTCAGAAAGTAACTGGCAGATGCTGTAATTTTGTTTTCCCAAGGGAAAAAGAAGTGAGAGCTTTAAAAAGGAAATAGTGAAATGGTTACTGCTTGTGTTTACCGACAACTGAAGGTGAATCTTTCAGTTATTTTGCTGTCTCCCCAGCCTAACAGCCTCCAGTGAGAGGATGGAACACTGAGCTCTGCCATGGAGAAGGATCTCTGCACGACTTTCTGGTAGTACAATGATCCAGTGAGGCAGGGGCAGCTCCATATGGAAAACTGAGGCTAACACTCTTTGGAATTACCAAAGCGGTGTTCTAAAACATTGTTTAAACTCAGTGAACACAGCTATTCCCCTCCAGTGCAAACTACCACCAGGAAAGATGATACTGCACAAGAGATCAATGTTCAGTATTCCAAATGTCTTGTTCAACTAATCTTCACCTAATTTTGATTACAGTGTCTCCATAGATGCATTTGTATGAAACAGAATTTAAGAAAGCTTTGTAAGCATGGGTGCCAGCCAAGTCCACAAAGAGAACTTCAGCCTCAGGAGAAATATGGAAAGAAGTAATCAGTTCACATAAGACTTCTGTTAGCAAAAAATGTTTGACTTTTATTTCTGCAGACAATCTATATTTCTAAAAAGCTTTAACACTCCTGAAGTTTCAAGAGGCTTAAATAATCTTGCTGGTGATAGGTATCCAGCTAGTAGAAAGTTGACAAACAAAGCTATGAAGTGTTTTTTTTTTTTCTTCACTGATGAGATGTTCCTAGAAAAAAGATTACAAAAAGCTTCCTGCAATGAGATTGGAAAGCATTTGAGCCTTGTATTTGTAATTCATTCAAATTAAGAACATTAAGGTCAGATAAAGGTGGATTTCTTCTGCTACTTTTTCTGTCTTAATTTTATCAAGAATATTCTCAGCTTTTTCACAACACAGGAGAAATTATGTCCTTCACAGCTGTGTCCCTCATTCATGAAATATAAAGAAGCATCCTGGTAAATCTCAGCTAGCAAGGTGATGCAGGCAGTAAAAGAAAATAATGTGGAACATTTTACGGATCAAAGATGCCATGATAAACACCACAGGTGTTTATCAGATGTAGATACAGACAAGGTGGCAAAGAGAAGTTTAAATTAAATATTGTGGTTTTCAAAACATTTTGAAGGTGATGTCCAACCCAAATCTCCCCTGACAGAGGTTGAGGCCATGTCCTCTTGTCCTGTCACTAGTTGCCTGGGAGAAAAGGCCAACCCCCACCTTGCTACAACCATGCAGAGCAGCATGGCAAACACCGGAAAGAGCAGATGGTAGTGATGTTCTGCTTGCTGGTAATTTATTTAGAAGACACCAATATTAAAGTGTTTATCTTCAGTTGTTTGCCATGGGTGTGTGTGCCTCCACCATTCCTACCCTTACATGCCTAGATCTCTTTTGCATCACTAACATTCTTACTTTACCTTTTTACTACAAAGGTATCCAAAATGAAAACAGTAGAGTTCTGTCTACAGTTAAACTACCTCTTTCTTTATTGCAGTGGTAGTGGGAAATCCAAGCCAAGGAAGACAAAAAACTCCCCATCCAAACCTAAATCCTTGAAAAACTCAGGTTTTGGGTGTGCAGAAGTATTATCGATCATTAGACTGTTCATTAGGAGGCATTATTTTCCTATGTCAAGAATATCTTCCATGATAGTTCTGCTATATTTCATTGGTTTCACTTTAAATCCCTTATCTGTTATTATCAAAAGTCCTTAGTGGAGGTCCTGAGAGGCTACTTCCCATAACACAGCCCTGAAGCTGGGAGACACAATTGGCAACACCACACAATTCATGTGTAGCCTGGCTACAACATCATTATCCAATGTGAGATAAGGCAGCAGCTTTGATCGTTGGCTATCTGTTGTCTTCTATAACAATGGTTCTTCTTGGATAGGTCTCAACGTCCACAATAATATAGTGAACCTTGAATTTTCCTGTTTCAAGATCCTGCAAAGAAAAAAATTCAGAGTGTTTTTTTCTCTTTGGTAGTTTAAATTCATGACTTGTCAGGTTGTCAGGTGTATCAAGCAATTGTACATACCTCTTTGACTTCCACACGGACCGTTCCCTGTTTCCCTGATTCAATGCCCTCAATATAGAACTTCAAACGCGTATGTTTCAGTCCGTCCTTTACGTATTCAATGTGACTAAAAACAGCAACAGAAAACAAAAACCCAACCACCCAGCAAGAATACAGATTATATGCTAGTTAAGACTTCAAATTTAAACTTACTTAGAGGAGTTGCTTACTTATTTTGTAAGAAAGTGTATTCCAGTGGTGTCCTTACTCTACCTTGGGTTCCTTCTCTACTGCTCCTCTCAAGCTTTACTGTCAGTGCCTAAGGACTAGTGGAGTTAGAAGAGCTAATTAGCTGCTGAGGATTAAGAGATGAAATGCTTAAATGTCCTCACCCCAGTCCTCCCCTCAAAACTGAAAAGCAATCCAGTGCTGAAGACTATGGAAATGCCTTGTATTAATTCTAAAAAACCCCAGATTTGAAGCCTGACATCTAGAAAGGGACCCCACATCACCAAGAATTCCAGAGTTATTTTAGGCACCTAAACTAAGTTATCAAACCGAAACACACACAGCATATTTTTTCAAATTAATTATTAGGTTGGTTAAACCACATCAAAACAAACAGTTTACTATGTGCAAAGTTACTTTGGCAATAATTTTGTTCTGCTGAAATTGTGTAACTTTGGCACTGATATGAGATCTCCAACCTAAATGCTGGTATTCAGACTGGAGTTGGGTTGCGCTCAAGTATTAAATAAATAGCACATCACTTTCAAAGTGACCACTTTGGGAAACTAATGACCCCATTAGAGTTCTGGTTTATGTTTCCTACTGAAAATATTAACTGCTGCTTAGCACCAATCTCTTATTTCCATCAGTCATGCCCAGGTACACACTGTGAAATAAACTTCCAATATAGTTTAAAGTGACATGATGGTAGAGAGAACAAATATGAAAGAAGAGCCTTACTGCAGTAAATTTACATTCAGGGTATTCATACACAAAAAAAACCTGTAGATTTTTGAGACGTTTAAGATCATTCTTATACTGCAGATGCAAACTCTACAATCTTACACAGTTCTCATCTCAAAAATTTATTTAAGATACTAGTCATTCAAAATAATGGAAATTGAATACTAGGAAAGCTGATTCATAGTACATTTACTTATTTACAGACAGGTGCTCAAGATGTTTGTGCACGTTGATTTCATTTAGCAGCTTTACTTTAAACATTTTTTCACTGAGTCTGGTGAAGAGATAGAGCTTCAATGATTAAAAGCCACTTTCCTCAGACCTAACAAGGAATCTCAATTTCATGGTTCAACCTCTGTCTGGGCTTATGTGTCTCATCCTATATGAAACCTCATTGAATATATTCCTGCCAAATAACCCAATAAAGGCAAAGCAGGGAGGACTTACGTTTTGTAAGAAATAGTTTTCTTGTTTCTTTTAAAAGGAAAGTAATAAAAAGACACACTCATGAGAGGTTAAGGTGATAGACGTTCTGTTAAATATGCAGTAGAGATGCTGCTTCAAGTACCAAAAAGCATCCTGTGTATCAGCTCAGTATAGTTTCAGACTGTAAACTTCTGTCAGATTACTGCTCTCCTCATGCAAGCCTAGGCCTCTGCACTACTGTTTTCAGGCTCATCCCATTTTCTGGAGAGCTCTATGTTTACCATGATGACCATTGCTTGTTCTGAGGCATTCAGAATTGGCATTTTATATTATATGTACACTGTACTTAGTGATATATGGCACACAAGAGGCACTGCAAAAAAACTTCTATGTTTGATCAAAAGTGACAGGATATGTTACATACAGTTCATCACTCTAGAACTAACTTGTGATCCAAAAATATCTTTGCTGTGCAGAAACTGATGTCTTTATGGGGCAAACACCAAGGGGTATCTGACATGCTGTCGTCTTCCTCTTCTTGTTGCCTCTCCGTAACCTTTGATAGATTCACCAAAAACACCAATTATCTACAAGAGAAAAGAGGTTTGAGCTGTCAGAAGGGATAACATACAAACAGGTATTCCAGTATCAGCTCACGCCTCTGCTGTGAATACACC
>NW_028154493.1:0-68930 GCF_965231275.1 Zosterops lateralis
GCTAGAGACATGCCAGATAAGAGCAAGTGTGGCAGAATGTGTTCCAAAGCAGCTGGAGCTACCACGGTGCACCCGGACAGGCTTCTTTCACTTGGAGAACACAGAAACACACCAAGGTGCTGCTGCAAGCAAAGTGTACAGAGGTTTCCAGAGTGTTGCTTTTCTCGGGCAAAAGAGCGCTTTACAGCGCTTTCTGGCTGCTAGAGACATGCAGAAAGAGCAAGTGTGGCAGAATGTGTTCCAAAGCAGCTGGAGCTACCACGGGCCTGACAGGCTTCTTTCCACCTGGAGAACACAGAAAACACACCAAGGTGCTGCTGCAAGCAAAGTTACAGAAGTCCCTGAGTGTTGCTTTCTCGGGCAAAAGAGCGCTTACAGCGCTTTCTGGCTGCTAGAGACATGCAGAAAGAGCAAGTGTGGCAGAATGTGTTCCAAAGCAGCTGGAGCTACCACGGGCTCCTGACAGGCTTCTTTCACTTGGAGAACACAGAAAACACACCAAGGTGCTGCTGCAAGCAAAGTTACAGAAGTCCCCCTGAGAGTGAGAGTTGCTTTTCTCGGGCAAAAGAGCGCTTACAGCGCTTTCTGGCTGCTAGAGACATGCAGAAAGAGCAAGTGTGGCAGAATGTGTTCCAAAGCAGCTGGAGCTACCACGGGCTCCTGACAGGCTTCTTTTCACTTGGAGAACACAGAAACACACCAAGGTGCTGCTGCAAGCAAAGTTACAGAAGTCCCCCTGAGTGTTGCTTTTCTCGAGGAAAAGAGCGCTTTACAGCGCTTTCTGGCTGCTAGAGACACGCAGAAAGAGCAAGTGTGGCAGAATGTGTTCCAAAGCAGCTGGAGCTACCACGGGCTCCGGACAGGCTTATTTTCACTTGGAGAACACAGAAAACACACCAAGGTGCTGCTGCAAGCAAAGTTACAGAGTTCCCAGAGTGTTGCTTTTCTCGAGAAAAGAGCGCTTTACAGCGCTTTCTGGCTGCTAGAGACATGCAGAAAGAGCAAGTGTGGCAGAATGTGTTCCAAAGCAGCTGGAGCTACCACGGGCTCCGGACAGGCTTATTTTCACTTGGAGAACACAGAAAACACACCAAGGTGCTGCTGCAAGCAAAGTTACAGAGGTTTCCCAGAGTGTTGCTTTTCTCGAGAAAAGAGCGCTTTACAGCGCTTTCTGGCTGCTAGAGACATGCAGAAAGAGCAAGTGTGGCAGAATGTGTTCCAAAGCAGCTGGAGCTACCACGGGCTCCGGACAGGCTTCTTTTCACTTGGAGAACACAGAAAACACACCAAGGTGCTGCTGCAAGCAAGTTACAGAAGTCCCCCTGAGAGTTGCTTTTCTCGGGCAAAAGAGCGCTTTACAGCGCTTTCTGGCTGGCTAGAGACATGCAGAAAGAGCAAGTGTGGCAGAATGTGTTCCAAAGCAGCTGGAGCTACCACGGCTCCTGACAGCTTCTTTCACTTGGAGAACACAGAAAACACACCAAGGTGCTGCTGCAAGCCAAGTTACAGAAGTCCCCCTGAGAGTTGCTTTTCTTGGCAAAAGAGCGCTTTACAGCGCTTTCTGGCTGCTAGAGACATGCAGAAAGAGCAAGTGTGGCAGAATGTGTTCCAAAGCAGCTGGAGCTACCACGGGCTCCTGACAGGCTTCTTTTCACTTGGAGAACACAGAAAACACACCAAGGTGCTGCTGCAAGCCAAGTTACAGAAGTCCCCCTGAGAGTTGCTTTTTCTGGGCAAAAGAGGCAGCTTTACAGCGCTTTCTGGCTGCTAGGAGACATGCAGAAAGAGCAAGTGTGGCAGAATGTGTTCCAAAGCAGCTGGAGCTACCACGGGCTCCTGACAGGCTTCTTTTCACTTGGAGAACACAGAAAACACACCAAGGTGCTGCTGCAAGCCAAGTTACAGAAGTCCCCCTGAGAGTTGCTTTTCTCGGGCAAAAGAGCACTTTACAGCGCTTTCTGGCTGCTGGAGACACGCAGAAAGAGCAAGTGTGGCAGAATGTGTTCCAAAGCAGCTGGAGCTACCACGGGTCTCGGACAGGCTTTCTTTTCACTTGGAGAACACAGAAAACACACCAAGGTGCTGCTGCAAGCCAAGTTACAGAAGTCCCCTGAGTGTTGCTTTTCTCGAGAAAAGAGCGCTTTACAGCGCTTTCTGGCTGCTAGAGACATGCAGAAAGAGCAAGTGTGGCAGAATGTGTTCCAAAGCAGCTGGAGCTACCACGGGCTCCGGACAGCTTCTTTCACTTGGAGAACACAGAAAACACACCAAGTGCTGCTGCAAGCAAAGTTACAGAGGTTTCCCAGAGTGTTGCTTTTCTCGAGAAAAGAGCGCTTTACAGCGCTTTCTGGCTGCTAGAGACATGCAGAAAGAGCAAGTGTGGCAGAATGTGTTCCAAAGCAGCTGGAGCTACCACGGGCTCCGGACAGGCTTCTTTTCACTTGGAGAACACAGAAAACACACCAAGGTGCTGCTGCAAGCAAAGTTACAGAGTCCCCTGAGTGTTGCTTTTCTCGAGAAAAGAGCGCTTTACAGCGCTTTCTGGCTGCTAGAGACATGCAGAAAGAGCAAGTGTGGCAGAATGTGTTCCAAAGCAGCTGGAGCTACCACGGGCTCCGGACAGGCTTCTTTTCACTTGAGAACACAGAAAACACACCAAGGTGCTGCTGCAAGCCAAGTTACAGAGTCCCCTGAGTGTTGCTTTTCTCGCGAAAAGAGGCTTTACAGCGCTTTCTGGCTGCTAGAGACACGCAGAAAGAGCAAGTGTGGCAGAATGTGTTCCAAAGCAGCTGGAGCTACCACGGGCTCCGGACAGGCTTATTTTCACTTGGAGAACACAGAAACACACCAAGGTGCTGCTGCAAGCAAAGTTACAGAGGTTTCCCAGAGTGTTGCTTTTCTCGAGAAAAGAGCGCTTTACAGCGCTTTCTGGCTGCTAGAGACATGCAGAAAGAGCAAGTGTGGCAGAATGTGTTCCAAAGCAGCTGGAACTACCACGGGCTCCGGACAGGCTTCTTTTCACTTGGAGAACACAGAAAACACACCAAGGTGCTGCTGCAAGCAAAGTTACACAAGTCCCCCTGAGTGTTGCTTTTCTCGAGAAAAGAGCGCTTTACAGCGCTTTCTGGCTGCTAGAGACATGCAGAAAGAGCAAGTGTGGCAGAATGTGTTCCAAAGCAGCTGGAGCTACCACGGGCTCCGGACAGGCTTCTTTTCACTTGGAGAACACAGAAAACACACCAAGGTGCTGCTGCAAGCAAAGTTACACAAGTCCCCCTGAGAGTTGCTTTTCTCGGAGAAAAGAGCGCTTTACAGCGCTTTCTGGCTGCTAGAGACATGCAGAAAGAGCAAGTGTGGCAGAATGTGTTCCAAAGCAGCTGGAGCTACCACGGGCTCCGGACAGGCTTCTTTTCACTTGGAGAACACAGAAAACACACCAAGGTGCTGCTGCAAGCAAAGTTACAGAAGTCCCCCTGAGTGTTGCTTTTCTCGGGCAAAAGAGCGCTTTACAGCGCTTTCTGGCTGCTAGAGACATGCAGAAAGAGCAAGTGTGGCAGAATGTGTTCCAAAGCAGCTGGAGCTACCACGGGCTCCTGACAGGCTTCTTTTCACTTGGAGAACACAGAAAACACACCAAGGTGCTGCTGCAAGCCAAGTTACAGAAGTCCCCCTGAGAGTTGCTTTTCTCGGGCAAAAGAGCGCTTTACAGCGCTTTCTGGCTGCTAGAGACATGCAGAAAGAGCAAGTGTGGCAGAATGTGTTCCAAAGCAGCTGGAGCTACCACGGGCTCCTGACAGGCTTCTTTGCACTTGGAGAACACAGAAAACACACCAAGGTGCTGCTGCAAGCCAAGTTACAGAAGTCCCCCTGAGAGTTGCTTTTCTTGGGCAAAAGAGCGCTTTACAGCGCTTTCTGGCTGCTAGAGACATGCAGAAAGAGCAAGTGTGGCAGAATGTGTTCCAAAGCAGCTGGAGCTACCACGGGCTCCTGACAGGCTTCTTTTCACTTGGAGAACACAGAAAACACACCAAGGTGCTGCTGCAAGCCAAGTTACAGAAGTCCCCCTGAGAGTTGCTTTTCTCGGGCAAAAGAGCGCTTTACAGCGCTTTCTGGCTGCTGGAGACACGCAGAAAGAGCAAGTGTGGCAGAATGTGTTCCAAAGCAGCTGGAGCTACCACGGGCTCCGGACAGGCTTCTTTTCACCTGGAGAACACAGAAAACACACCAAGGTGCTGCTGCAAGCAAAGTTACAGAGGTTTCCCAGAGTGTTGCTTTTCTCGAGAAAAGAGCGCTTTACAGCGCTTTCTGGCTGCTAGAGACATGCAGAAAGAGCAAGTGTGGCAGAATGTGTTCCAAAGCAGCTGGAGCTACCACGGGCTCCGGACAGGCTTATTTTCACTTGGAGAACACAGAAAACACACCAAGGTGCTGCTGCAAGCAAAGTTACAGAGGTTTCCCAGAGTGTTGCTTTTCTCGAGAAAAGAGCGCTTTACAGCGCTTTCTGGCTGCTAGAGACATGCAGAAAGAGCAAGTGTGGCAGAATGTGTTCCAAAGCAGCTGGAGCTACCACGGGCTCCGGACAGGCTTCTTTTCACTTGGAGAACACAGAAAACACACCAAGGTGCTGCTGCAAGCAAAGTTACACAAGTCCCCCTGAGTGTTGCTTTTCTCGGGCAAAAGAGCGCTTTACAGCGCTTTCTGGCTGCTAGAGACATGCAGAAAGAGCAAGTGTGGCAGAATGTGTTCCAAAGCAGCTGGAGCTACCACGGGCTCCTGACAGGCTTCTTTTCACCTGGAGAACACAGAAAACACACCAAGGTGCTGCTGCAAGCAAAGTTACAGAAGTCCCCCTGAGTGTTGCTTTTCTCGGGCAAAAGAGCGCTTTACAGCGCTTTCTGGCTGCTAGAGACATGCAGAAAGAGCAAGTGTGGCAGAATGTGTTCCAAAGCAGCTGGAGCTACCACGGGCTCCGGACAGGCTTCTTTTCACTTGGAGAACACAGAAAACACACCAAGGTGCTGCTGCAAGCAAAGTTGCAGAAGTCCCCCTGAGTGTTGCTTTTCTCGAGAAAAGAGCGCTTTACAGCGCTTTCTGGCTGCTAGAGACATGCAGAAAGAGCAAGTGTGGCAGAATGTGTTCCAAAGCAGCTGGAGCTACCACGGGCTCCGGACAGGCTTATTTTCACTTGGAGAACACAGAAAACACACCAAGGTGCTGCTGCAAGCAAAGTTACAGAGGTTTCCCAGAGTGTTGCTTTTCTCGAGAAAAGAGCGCTTTACAGCGCTTTCTGGCTGCTAGAGACATGCAGAAAGAGCAAGTGTGGCAGAATGTGTTCCAAAGCAGCTGGAGCTACCACGGGCTCCTGACAGGCTTCTTTTCACTTGGAGAACACAGAAAACACACCAAGGTGCTGCTGCAAGCAAAGTTACAGAAGTCCCCCTGAGTGTTGCTTTTCTCGAGAAAAGAGCGCTTTACAGCGCTTTCTGGCTGCTAGAGACACGCAGAAAGAGCAAGTGTGGCAGAATGTGTTCCAAAGCAGCTGGAGCTACCACGGGCTCCGGACAGGCTTATTTTCACTTGGAGAACACAGAAAACACACCAAGGTGCTGCTGCAAGCAAAGTTACAGAGGTTTCCCAGAGTGTTGCTTTTCTCGAGAAAAGAGCGCTTTACAGAGCTTTCTGGCTGCTAGAGACATGCAGAAAGAGCAAGTGTGGCAGAATGTGTTCCAAAGCAGCTGGAGCTACCACGGGCTCCGGACAGGCTTATTTTCACTTGGAGAACACAGAAAACACACCAAGGTGCTGCTGCAAGCAAAGTTACAGAGGTTTCCCAGAGTGTTGCTTTTCTCGAGAAAAGAGCGCTTTACAGCGCTTTCTGGCTGCTAGAGACATGCAGAAAGAGCAAGTGTGGCAGAATGTGTTCCAAAGCAGCTGGAGCTACCACGGGCTCCGGACAGGCTTCTTTTCACTTGGAGAACACAGAAAACACACCAAGGTGCTGCTGCAAGCCAAGTTACAGAAGTCCCCCTGAGAGTTGCTTTTCTCGGGCAAAAGAGCGCTTTAGAGCGCTTTCTGGCTGCTAGAGACATGCAGAAAGAGCAAGTGTGGCAGAATGTGTTCCAAAGCAGCTGGAGCTACCACGGGCTCCGGACAGGCTTCTTTTCACTTGGAGAACACAGAAAACACACCAAGGTGCTGCTGCAAGCCAAGTTACAGAAGTCCCCCTGAGAGTTGCTTTTCTCGGGCAAAAGAGCGCTTTACAGCGCTTTCTGGCTGCTAGAGACATGCAGAAAGAGCAAGTGTGGCAGAATGTGTTCCAAAGCAGCTGGAGCTACCACGGGCTCCTGACAGGCTTCTTTTCACTTGGAGAACACAGAAAACACACCAAGGTGCTGCTGCAAGCCAAGTTACAGAAGTCCCCCTGAGAGTTGCTTTTCTTGGGCAAAAGAGCGCTTTACAGCGCTTTCTGGCTGCTAGAGACATGCAGAAAGAGCAAGTGTGGCAGAATGTGTTCCAAAGCAGCTGGAGCTACCACGGGCTCCGGACAGGCTTCTTTTCACTTGGAGAACACAGAAAACACACCAAGGTGCTGCTGCAAGCCAAGTTACAGAAGTCCCCCTGAGAGTTGCTTTTCTTGGGCAAAAGAGCGCTTTACAGCGCTTTCTGGCTGCTAGAGACATGCAGAAAGAGCAAGTGTGGCAGAATGTGTTCCAAAGCAGCTGGAGCTACCACGGGCTCCTGACAGGCTTCTTTTCACTTGGAGAACACAGAAAACACACCAAGGTGCTGCTGCAAGCCAAGTTACAGAAGTCCCCCTGAGAGTTGCTTTTCTCGGGCAAAAGAGCACTTTACAGCGCTTTCTGGCTGCTGGAGACACGCAGAAAGAGCAAGTGTGGCAGAATGTGTTCCAAAGCAGCTGGAGCTACCACGGGCTCCGGACAGGCTTCTTTTCACTTGGAGAACACAGAAAACACACCAAGGTGCTGCTGCAAGCAAAGTTACACAAGTCCCCCTGAGTGTTGCTTTTCTCGAGAAAAGAGCGCTTTACAGCGCTTTCTGGCTGCTAGAGACATGCAGAAAGAGCAAGTGTGGCAGAATGTGTTCCAAAGCAGCTGGAGCTACCACGGGCTCCGGACAGGCTTCTTTTCACTTGGAGAACACAGAAAACACACCAAGGTGCTGCTGCAAGCAGAGTTACAGAGGTTTCCCAGAGTGTTGCTTTTCTCGAGAAAAGAGCGCTTTACAGCGCTTTCTGGCTGCTAGAGACATGCAGAAAGAGCAAGTGTGGCAGAATGTGTTCCAAAGCAGCTGGAGCTACCACGGGCTCCGGACAGGCTTCTTTTCACTTGGAGAACACAGAAAACACACCAAGGTGCTGCTGCAAGCAAAGTTACAGAGGTTTCCCAGAGTGTTGCTTTTCTCGAGAAAAGAGCGCTTTACAGCGCTTTCTGGCTGCTAGAGACATGCAGAAAGAGCAAGTGTGGCAGAATGTGTTCCAAAGCAGCTGGAGCTACCACGGGCTCCTGACAGGCTTATTTTCACTTGGAGAACACAGAAAACACACCAAGGTGCTGCTGCAAGCAAAGTTACAGAAGTCCCCCTGAGTGTTGCTTTTCTCGAGAAAAGAGCGCTTTACAGCGCTTTCTGGCTGCTAGAGACACGCAGAAAGAGCAAGTGTGGCAGAATGTGTTCCAAAGCAGCTGGAGCTACCACGGGCTCCGGACAGGCTTATTTTCACTTGGAGAACACAGAAAACACACCAAGGTGCTGCTGCAAGCAAAGTTACAGAGGTTTCCCAGAGTGTTGCTTTTCTCGAGAAAAGAGCGCTTTACAGAGCTTTCTGGCTGCTAAAGACATGCAGAAAGAGCAAGTGTGGCAGAATGTGTTCCAAAGCAGCTGGAGCTACCACGGGCTCCGGACAGGCTTATTTTCACTTGGAGAACACAGAAAACACACCAAGGTGCTGCTGCAAGCAAAGTTACAGAGGTTTCCCAGAGTGTTGCTTTTCTCGAGAAAAGAGCGCTTTACAGCGCTTTCTGGCTGCTAGAGACATGCAGAAAGAGCAAGTGTGGCAGAATGTGTTCCAAAGCAGCTGGAGCTACCACGGGCTCCGGACAGGCTTATTTTCACTTGGAGAACACAGAAAACACACCAAGGTGCTGCTGCAAGCAAAGTTACAGAAGTCCCCCTGAGTGTTGCTTTTCTCGAGAAAAGAGCGCTTTACAGCGCTTTCTGGCTGCTAGAGACACGCAGAAAGAGCAAGTGTGGCAGAATGTGTTCCAAAGCAGCTGGAGCTACCACGGGCTCCGGACAGGCTTCTTTTCACTTGGAGAACACAGAAAACACACCAAGGTGCTGCTGCAAGCAAAGTTACAGAGGTTTCCCAGAGTGTTGCTTTTCTCGAGAAAAGAGCGCTTTACAGCGCTTTCTGGCTGCTGGAGACATGCAGAAAGAGCAAGTGTGGCAGAATGTGTTCCAAAGCAGCTGGAGCTACCACGGGCTCCGGACGGGCTTATTTTCACTTGGAGAACACAGAAAACACACCAAGGTGCTGCTGCAAGCAAAGTTACAGAAGACCCCCTGAGAGTTGCTTTTCTCGGGCAAAAGAGCGCTTTACAGCGCTTTCTGGCTGCTAGAGACATGCAGAAAGAGCAAGTGTGGCAGAATGTGTTCCAAAGCAGCTGGAGCTACCACGGGCTCCGGACAGGCTTCTTTTCACTTGGAGAACACAGAAAACACACCAAGGTGCTGCTGCAAGCAAAGTTACAGAAGTCCCCCTGAGAGTTGCTTTTCTCGGGCAAAAGAGCGCTTTACAGCGCTTTCTGGCTGCTAGAGACATGCAGAAAGAGCAAGTGTGGCAGAATGTGTTCCAAAGCAGCTGGAGCTACCACGGGCTCCGCACAGGCTTATTTTCACTTGGAGAACACAGAAAACACACCAAGGTGCTGCTGCAAGCAAAGTTACAGAAGTCCCCCTGAGTGTTGCTTTTCTCGAGAAAAGAGCGCTTTACAGCGCTTTCTGGCTGCTAGAGACATGCAGAAAGAGCAAGTGTGGCAGAATGTGTTCCAAAGCAGCTGGAGCTACCACGGGCTCCGGACAGGCTTCTTTTCACCTGGAGAACACAGAAAACACACCAAGGTGCTGCTGCAAGCAAAGTTACAGAGGTTTCCCAGAGTGTTGCTTTTCTCGAGAAAAGAGCGCTTTACAGCGCTTTCTGGCTGCTAGAGACATGCAGAAAGAGCAAGTGTGGCAGAATGTGTTCCAAAGCAGCTGGAGCTACCACGGGCTCCGGACAGGCTTATTTTCACTTGGAGAACACAGAAAACACACCAAGGTGCTGCTGCAAGCAAAGTTACAGAGGTTTCCCAGAGTGTTGCTTTTCTCGAGAAAAGAGCGCTTTACAGCGCTTTCTGGCTGCTAGAGACATGCAGAAAGAGCAAGTGTGGCAGAATGTGTTCCAAAGCAGCTGGAGCTACCACGGGCTCCGCACAGGCTTCTTTTCACTTGGAGAACACAGAAAACACACCAAGGTGCTGCTGCAAGCAAAGTTACAGAAGTCCCCCTGAGTGTTGCTTTTCTCGAGAAAAGAGCGCTTTACAGCGCTTTCTGGCTGCTAGAGACACGCAGAAAGAGCAAGTGTGGCAGAATGTGTTCCAAAGCAGCTGGAGCTACCACGGGCTCCGGACAGGCTTATTTTCACTTGGAGAACACAGAAAACACACCAAGGTGCTGCTGCAAGCAAAGTTACAGAGGTTTCCCAGAGTGTTGCTTTTCTCGAGAAAAGAGCGCTTTACAGCGCTTTCTGGCTGCTAGAGACATGCAGAAAGAGCAAGTGTGGCAGAATGTGTTCCAAAGCAGCTGGAGCTACCACGGGCTCCGGACAGGCTTATTTTCACTTGGAGAACACAGAAAACACACCAAGGTGCTGCTGCAAGCAAAGTTACAGAGGTTTCCCAGAGTGTTGCTTTTCTCGAGAAAAGAGCGCTTTACAGCGCTTTCTGGCTGCTAGAGACATGCAGAAAGAGCAAGTGTGGCAGAATGTGTTCCAAAGCAGCTGGAGCTACCACGGGCTCCAGACAGGCTTCTTTTCACTTGGAGAACACAGAAAACACACCAAGGTGCTGCTGCAAGCAAAGTTACACAAGTCCCCCTGAGTGTTGCTTTTCTCGGGCAAAAGAGCGCTTTACAGCGCTTTCTGGCTGCTAGAGACATGCAGAAAGAGCAAGTGTGGCAGAATGTGTTCCAAAGCAGCTGGAGCTACCACGGGCTCCTGACAGGCTTCTTTTCACCTGGAGAACACAGAAAACACACCAAGGTGCTGCTGCAAGCAAAGTTACAGAAGTCCCCCTGAGTGTTTCTTTTCTCGGGCAAAAGAGCGCTTTACAGCGCTTTCTGGCTGCTAGAGACATGCAGAAAGAGCAAGTGTGGCAGAATGTGTTCCAAAGCAGCTGGAGCTACCACGGGCTCCGGACAGGCTTCTTTTCACTTGGAGAACACAGAAAACACACCAAGGTGCTGCTGCAAGCAAAGTTGCAGAAGTCCCCCTGAGTGTTGCTTTTCTCGAGAAAAGAGCGCTTTACAGCGCTTTCTGGCTGCTAGAGACATGCAGAAAGAGCAAGTGTGGCAGAATGTGTTCCAAAGCAGCTGGAGCTACCACGGGCTCCGGACAGGCTTATTTTCACTTGGAGAACACAGAAAACACACCAAGGTGCTGCTGCAAGCAAAGTTACAGAGGTTTCCCAGAGTGTTGCTTTTCTCGAGAAAAGAGCGCTTTACAGCGCTTTCTGGCTGCTAGAGACATGCAGAAAGAGCAAGTGTGGCAGAATGTGTTCCAAAGCAGCTGGAGCTACCACGGGCTCCTGACAGGCTTCTTTTCACTTGGAGAACACAGAAAACACACCAAGGTGCTGCTGCAAGCAAAGTTACAGAAGTCCCCCTGAGTGTTGCTTTTCTCGAGAAAAGAGCGCTTTACAGCGCTTTCTGGCTGCTAGAGACACGCAGAAAGAGCAAGTGTGGCAGAATGTGTTCCAAAGCAGCTGGAGCTACCACGGGCTCCGGACAGGCTTATTTTCACTTGGAGAACACAGAAAACACACCAAGGTGCTGCTGCAAGCAAAGTTACAGAGGTTTCCCAGAGTGTTGCTTTTCTCGAGAAAAGAGCGCTTTACAGAGCTTTCTGGCTGCTAGAGACATGCAGAAAGAGCAAGTGTGGCAGAATGTGTTCCAAAGCAGCTGGAGCTACCACGGGCTCCGGACAGGCTTATTTTCACTTGGAGAACACAGAAAACACACCAAGGTGCTGCTGCAAGCAAAGTTACAGAGGTTTCCCAGAGTGTTGCTTTTCTCGAGAAAAGAGCGCTTTACAGCGCTTTCTGGCTGCTAGAGACATGCAGAAAGAGCAAGTGTGGCAGAATGTGTTCCAAAGCAGCTGGAGCTACCACGGGCTCCGCACAGGCTTATTTTCACTTGGAGAACACAGAAAACACACCAAGGTGCTGCTGCAAGCCAAGTTACAGAAGTCCCCCTGAGAGTTGCTTTTCTCGGGCAAAAGAGCGCTTTAGAGCGCTTTCTGGCTGCTAGAGACATGCAGAAAGAGCAAGTGTGGCAGAATGTGTTCCAAAGCAGCTGGAGCTACCACGGGCTCCGGACAGGCTTCTTTTCACTTGGAGAACACAGAAAACACACCAAGGTGCTGCTGCAAGCCAAGTTACAGAAGTCCCCCTGAGAGTTGCTTTTCTCGGGCAAAAGAGCGCTTTACAGCGCTTTCTGGCTGCTAGAGACATGCAGAAAGAGCAAGTGTGGCAGAATGTGTTCCAAAGCAGCTGGAGCTACCACGGGCTCCTGACAGGCTTCTTTTCACTTGGAGAACACAGAAAACACACCAAGGTGCTGCTGCAAGCCAAGTTACAGAAGTCCCCCTGAGAGTTGCTTTTCTTGGGCAAAAGAGCGCTTTACAGCGCTTTCTGGCTGCTAGAGACATGCAGAAAGAGCAAGTGTGGCAGAATGTGTTCCAAAGCAGCTGGAGCTACCACGGGCTCCGGACAGGCTTCTTTTCACTTGGAGAACACAGAAAACACACCAAGGTGCTGCTGCAAGCCAAGTTACAGAAGTCCCCCTGAGAGTTGCTTTTCTTGGGCAAAAGAGCGCTTTACAGCGCTTTCTGGCTGCTAGAGACATGCAGAAAGAGCAAGTGTGGCAGAATGTGTTCCAAAGCAGCTGGAGCTACCACGGGCTCCTGACAGGCTTCTTTTCACTTGGAGAACACAGAAAACACACCAAGGTGCTGCTGCAAGCCAAGTTACAGAAGTCCCCCTGAGAGTTGCTTTTCTCGGGCAAAAGAGCACTTTACAGCGCTTTCTGGCTGCTGGAGACACGCAGAAAGAGCAAGTGTGGCAGAATGTGTTCCAAAGCAGCTGGAGCTACCACGGGCTCCGGACAGGCTTATTTTCACTTGGAGAACACAGAAAACACACCAAGGTGCTGCTGCAAGCAGAGTTACAGAGGTTTCCCAGAGTGTTGCTTTTCTCGAGAAAAGAGCGCTTTACAGCGCTTTCTGGCTGCTAGAGACATGCAGAAAGAGCAAGTGTGGCAGAATGTGTTCCAAAGCAGCTGGAGCTACCACGGGCTCCGGACAGGCTTATTTTCACTTGGAGAACACAGAAAACACACCAAGGTGCTGCTGCAAGCAAAGTTACAGAGGTTTCCCAGAGTGTTGCTTTTCTCGAGAAAAGAGCGCTTTACAGCGCTTTCTGGCTGCTAGAGACATGCAGAAAGAGCAAGTGTGGCAGAATGTGTTCCAAAGCAGCTGGAGCTACCACGGGCTCCTGACAGGCTTATTTTCACTTGGAGAACACAGAAAACACACCAAGGTGCTGCTGCAAGCAAAGTTACAGAAGTCCCCCTGAGTGTTGCTTTTCTCGAGAAAAGAGCGCTTTACAGCGCTTTCTGGCTGCTAGAGACACGCAGAAAGAGCAAGTGTGGCAGAATGTGTTCCAAAGCAGCTGGAGCTACCACGGGCTCCGGACAGGCTTATTTTCACTTGGAGAACACAGAAAACACACCAAGGTGCTGCTGCAAGCAAAGTTACAGAGGTTTCCCAGAGTGTTGCTTTTCTCGAGAAAAGAGCGCTTTACAGCGCTTTCTGGCTGCTAAAGACATGCAGAAAGAGCAAGTGTGGCAGAATGTGTTCCAAAGCAGCTGGAGCTACCACGGGCTCCGGACAGGCTTATTTTCACTTGGAGAACACAGAAAACACACCAAGGTGCTGCTGCAAGCAAAGTTACAGAGGTTTCCCAGAGTGTTGCTTTTCTCGAGAAAAGAGCGCTTTACAGCGCTTTCTGGCTGCTAGAGACATGCAGAAAGAGCAAGTGTGGCAGAATGTGTTCCAAAGCAGCTGGAGCTACCACGGGCTCCGGACAGGCTTCTTTTCACTTGGAGAACACAGAAAACACACCAAGGTGCTGCTGCAAGCAAAGTTACAGAAGTCCCCCTGAGTGTTGCTTTTCTCGAGAAAAGAGCGCTTTACAGCGCTTTCTGGCTGCTAGAGACACGCAGAAAGAGCAAGTGTGGCAGAATGTGTTCCAAAGCAGCTGGAGCTACCACGGGCTCCGGACAGGCTTCTTTTCACTTGGAGAACACAGAAAACACACCAAGGTGCTGCTGCAAGCAAAGTTACAGAGGTTTCCCAGAGTGTTGCTTTTCTCGAGAAAAGAGCGCTTTACAGCGCTTTCTGGCTGCTGGAGACATGCAGAAAGAGCAAGTGTGGCAGAATGTGTTCCAAAGCAGCTGGAGCTACCACGGGCTCCGGACGGGCTTATTTTCACTTGGAGAACACAGAAAACACACCAAGGTGCTGCTGCAAGCAAAGTTACAGAAGACCCCCTGAGAGTTGCTTTTCTCGGGCAAAAGAGCGCTTTACAGCGCTTTCTGGCTGCTAGAGACATGCAGAAAGAGCAAGTGTGGCAGAATGTGTTCCAAAGCAGCTGGAGCTACCACGGGCTCCGGACAGGCTTCTTTTCACTTGGAGAACACAGAAAACACACCAAGGTGCTGCTGCAAGCAAAGTTACAGAAGTCCCCCTGAGAGTTGCTTTTCTCGGGCAAAAGAGCGCTTTACAGCGCTTTCTGGCTGCTAGAGACATGCAGAAAGAGCAAGTGTGGCAGAATGTGTTCCAAAGCAGCTGGAGCTACCACGGGCTCCGCACAGGCTTATTTTCACTTGGAGAACACAGAAAACACACCAAGGTGCTGCTGCAAGCAAAGTTACAGAAGTCCCCCTGAGTGTTGCTTTTCTCGAGAAAAGAGCGCTTTACAGCGCTTTCTGGCTGCTAGAGACACGCAGAAAGAGCAAGTGTGGCAGAATGTGTTCCAAAGCAGCTGGAGCTACCACGGGCTCCGGACAGGCTTATTTTCACTTGGAGAACACAGAAAACACACCAAGGTGCTGCTGCAAGCAAAGTTACAGAGGTTTCCCAGAGTGTTGCTTTTCTCGAGAAAAGAGCGCTTTACAGAGCTTTCTGGCTGCTAGAGACATGCAGAAAGAGCAAGTGTGGCAGAATGTGTTCCAAAGCAGCTGGAGCTACCACGGGCTCCGGACAGGCTTATTTTCACTTGGAGAACACAGAAAACACACCAAGGTGCTGCTGCAAGCAAAGTTACAGAGGTTTCCCAGAGTGTTGCTTTTCTCGGGCAAAAGAGCGCTTTACAGCGCTTTCTGGCTGCTAGAGACATGCAGAAAGAGCAAGTGTGGCAGAATGTGTTCCAAAGCAGCTGGAGCTACCACGGGCTCCGGACAGGCTTCTTTTCACTTGGAGAACACAGAAAACACACCAAGGTGCTGCTGCAAGCCAAGTTACAGAAGTCCCCCTGAGAGTTGCTTTTCTCGGGCAAAAGAGCGCTTTACAGCGCTTTCTGGCTGCTAGAGACATGCAGAAAGAGCAAGTGTGGCAGAATGTGTTCCAAAGCAGCTGGAGCTACCACGGGCTCCTGACAGGCTTCTTTTCACTTGGAGAACACAGAAAACACACCAAGGTGCTGCTGCAAGCCAAGTTACAGAAGTCCCCCTGAGAGTTGCTTTTCTTGGGCAAAAGAGCGCTTTACAGCGCTTTCTGGCTGCTAGAGACATGCAGAAAGAGCAAGTGTGGCAGAATGTGTTCCAAAGCAGCTGGAGCTACCACGGGCTCCGGACAGGCTTCTTTTCACTTGGAGAACACAGAAAACACACCAAGGTGCTGCTGCAAGCCAAGTTACAGAAGTCCCCCTGAGAGTTGCTTTTCTTGGGCAAAAGAGCGCTTTACAGCGCTTTCTGGCTGCTAGAGACATGCAGAAAGAGCAAGTGTGGCAGAATGTGTTCCAAAGCAGCTGGAGCTACCACGGGCTCCTGACAGGCTTCTTTTCACTTGGAGAACACAGAAAACACACCAAGGTGCTGCTGCAAGCCAAGTTACAGAAGTCCCCCTGAGAGTTGCTTTTCTCGGGCAAAAGAGCACTTTACAGCGCTTTCTGGCTGCTGGAGACACGCAGAAAGAGCAAGTGTGGCAGAATGTGTTCCAAAGCAGCTGGAGCTACCACGGGCTCCGGACAGGCTTATTTTCACTTGGAGAACACAGAAAACACACCAAGGTGCTGCTGCAAGCAAAGTTACACAAGTCCCCCTGAGTGTTGCTTTTCTCGAGAAAAGAGCGCTTTACAGCGCTTTCTGGCTGCTAGAGACATGCAGAAAGAGCAAGTGTGGCAGAATGTGTTCCAAAGCAGCTGGAGCTACCACGGGCTCCGGACAGGCTTCTTTTCACTTGGAGAACACAGAAAACACACCAAGGTGCTGCTGCAAGCAGAGTTACAGAGGTTTCCCAGAGTGTTGCTTTTCTCGAGAAAAGAGCGCTTTACAGCGCTTTCTGGCTGCTAGAGACATGCAGAAAGCGCAAGTGTGGCAGAATGTGTTCCAAAGCAGCTGGAGCTACCACGGGCTCCGGACAGGCTTCTTTTCACTTGGAGAACACAGAAAACACACCAAGGTGCTGCTGCAAGCAAAGTTACAGAGGTTTCCCAGAGTGTTGCTTTTCTCGAGAAAAGAGCGCTTTACAGCGCTTTCTGGCTGCTAGAGACATGCAGAAAGAGCAAGTGTGGCAGAATGTGTTCCAAAGCAGCTGGAGCTACCACGGGCTCCGGACAGGCTTATTTTCACTTGGAGAACACAGAAAACACACCAAGGTGCTGCTGCAAGCAAAGTTACAGAGGTTTCCCAGAGTGTTGCTTTTCTCGAGAAAAGAGCGCTTTACAGAGCTTTCTGGCTGCTAGAGACATGCAGAAAGAGCAAGTGTGGCAGAATGTGTTCCAAAGCAGCTGGAGCTACCACGGGCTCCGCACAGGCTTATTTTCACTTGGAGAACACAGAAAACACACCAAGGTGCTGCTGCAAGCAAAGTTACAGAGGTTTCCCAGAGTGTTGCTTTTCTCGAGAAAAGAGCGCTTTACAGCGCTTTCTGGCTGCTAGAGACATGCAGAAAGAGCAAGTGTGGCAGAATGTGTTCCAAAGCAGCTGGAGCTACCACGGGCTCCTGACAGGCTTCTTTGCACTTGGAGAACACAGAAAACACACCAAGGTGCTGCTGCAAGCCAAGTTACAGAAGTCCCCCTGAGAGTTGCTTTTCTCGGGCAAAAGAGCGCTTTACAGCGCTTTCTGGCTGCTGGAGACATGCAGAAAGAGCAAGTGTGGCAGAATGTGTTCCAAAGCAGCTGGAGCTACCACGGGCTCCTGACAGGCTTCTTTTCACTTGGAGAACACAGAAAACACACCAAGGTGCTGCTGCAAGCCAAGTTACAGAAGTCCCCCTGAGAGTTGCTTTTCTCGGGCAAAAGAGCGCTTTACAGCGCTTTCTGGCTGCTAGAGACATGCAGAAAGAGCAAGTGTGGCAGAATGTGTTCCAAAGCAGCTGGAGCTACCACGGGCTCCGGACAGGCTTCTTTTCACTTGGAGAACACAGAAAACACACCAAGGTGCTGCTGCAAGCAAAGTTACAGAGGTTTCCCAGAGTGTTGCTTTTCTCGAGAAAAGAGCGCTTTACAGCGCTTTCTGGCTGCTAGAGACATGCAGAAAGAGCAAGTGTGGCAGAATGTGTTCCAAAGCAGCTGGAGCTACCACGGGCTCCTGACAGGCTTCTTTTCACTTGGAGAACACAGAAAACACACCAAGGTGCTGCTGCAAGCCAAGTTACAGAAGTCCCCCTGAGAGTTGCTTTTCTTGGGCAAAAGAGCGCTTTACAGCGCTTTCTGGCTGCTAGAGACATGCAGAAAGAGCAAGTGTGGCAGAATGTGTTCCAAAGCAGCTGGAGCTACCACGGGCTCCTGACAGGCTTCTTTGCACTTGGAGAACACAGAAAACACACCAAGGTGCTGCTGCAAGCCAAGTTACACAAGTCCCCCTGAGAGTTGCTTTTCTCGGGCAAAAGAGCGCTTTACAGCGCTTTCTGGCTGCTAGAGACATGCAGAAAGAGCAAGTGTGGCAGAATGTGTTCCAAATCAGCTGGAGCTACCACGGGCTCCTGACAGGCTTCTTTTCACTTGGAGAACACAGAAAACACACCAAGGTGCTGCTGCAAGCCAAGTTACAGAAGTCCCCCTGAGAGTTGCTTTTCTCGGGCAAAAGAGCGCTTTACAGCGCTTTCTGGCTGCTAGAGACATGCAGAAAGAGCAAGTGTGGCAGAATGTGTTCCAAAGCAGCTGGAGCTACCACGGGCTCCGCACAGGCTTATTTTCACTTGGAGAACACAGAAAACACACCAAGGTGCTGCTGCAAGCCAAGTTACAGAAGTCCCCCTGAGAGTTGCTTTTCTCGGGCAAAAGAGCGCTTTACAGCGCTTTCTGGCTGCTGGAGACATGCAGAAAGAGCAAGTGTGGCAGAATGTGTTCCAAAGCAGCTGGAGCTACCACGGGCTCCTGACAGGCTTCTTTTCACTTGGAGAACACAGAAAACACACCAAGGTGCTGCTGCAAGCAAAGTTACAGAAGTCCCCCTGAGAGTTGCTTTTCTCGGGCAAAAGAGCGCTTTACAGCGCTTTCTGGCTGCTAGAGACATGCAGAAAGAGCAAGTGTGGCAGAATGTGTTCCAAAGCAGCTGGAGCTACCACGGGCTCCGGACAGGCTTCTTTTCACTTGGAGAACACAGAAAACACACCAAGGTGCTGCTGCAAGCCAAGTTACAGAAGTCCCCCTGAGAGTTGCTTTTCTCGGGCAAAAGAGCGCTTTACAGCGCTTTCTGGCTGCTGGAGACATGCAGAAAGAGCAAGTGTGGCAGAATGTGTTCCAAAGCAGCTGGAGCTACCACGGGCTCCGGACAGGCTTCTTTGCACTTGGAGAACACAGAAAACACACCAAGGTGCTGCTGCAAGCCAAGTTACAGAAGTCCCCCTGAGAGTTGCTTTTCTCGGGCAAAAGAGCGCTTTACAGCGCTTTCTGGCTGCTGGAGACATGCAGAAAGAGCAAGTGTGGCAGAATGTGTTCCAAAGCAGCTGGAGCTACCACGGGCTCCGGACAGGCTTCTTTGCACTTGGAGAACACAGAAAACACACCAAGGTGCTGCTGCAAGCCAAGTTACAGAAGTCCCCCTGAGAGTTGCTTTTCTCGGGCAAAAGAGCGCTTTACAGCGCTTTCTGGCTGCTGGAGACATGCAGAAAGAGCAAGTGTGGCAGAATGTGTTCCAAAGCAGCTGGAGCTACCACGGGCTCCTGACAGGCTTCTTTGCACTTGGAGAACACAGAAAACACACCAAGGTGCTGCTGCAAGCCAAGTTACAGAAGTCCCCCTGAGAGTTGCTTTTCTCGGGCAAAAGAGCGCTTTACAGCGCTTTCTGGCTGCTAGAGACATGCAGAAAGAGCAAGTGTGGCAGAATGTGTTCCAAAGCAGCTGGAGCTACCACAGGCTCCTGACAGGCTTCTTTTCACTTGGAGAACACAGAAAACACACCAAGGTGCTGCTGCAAGCAAAGTTACACAAGTCCCCCTGAGAGTTGCTTTTCTCGGGCAAAAGAGCGCTTTACAGCGCTTTCTGGCTGCTAGAGACATGCAGAAAGAGCAAGTGTGGCAGAATGTGTTCCAAAGCAGCTGGAGCTACCACGGGCTCCTGACAGGCTTCTTTTCACTTGGAGAACACAGAAAACACACCAAGGTGCTGCTGCAAGCAAAGTTACAGAAGTCCCTCTGAGAGTTGCTTTTCTCGAGAAAAGAGCGCTTTACAGCGCTTTCTGGCTGCTGGAGACATGCAGAAAGAGCAAGTGTGGCAGAATGTGTTCCAAAGCAGCTGGAGCTACCACGGGCTCCGGACAGGCTTCTTTTCACTTGGAGAACACAGAAAACACACCAAGCTGCTGCTGCAAGCAAAGTTACAGAAGTCCCCCTGAGAGTTGCTTTTCTCGGGCAAAAGAGCGCTTTACAGCGCTTTCTGGCTGCTGGAGACATGCAGAAAGAGCAAGTGTGGCAGAATGTGTTCCAAAGCAGCTGGAGCTACCACGGGCTCCTGACAGGCTTCTTTGCACTTGGAGAACACAGAAAACACACCAAGGTGCTGCTGCAAGCCAAGTTACAGAAGTCCCCCTGAGAGTTGCTTTTCTCGGGCAAAAGAGCGCTTTACAGCGCTTTCTGGCTGCTAGAGACATGCAGAAAGAGCAAGTGTGGCAGAATGTGTTCCAAAGCAGCTGGAGCTACCACGGGCTCCTGACAGGCTTCTTTTCACTTGGAGAACACAGAAAACACACCAAGGTGCTGCTGCAAGCAAAGTTACACAAGTCCCCCTGAGAGTTGCTTTTCTCGGGCAAAAGAGCGCTTTACAGCGCTTTCTGGCTGCTAGAGACATGCAGAAAGAGCAAGTGTGGCAGAATGTGTTCCAAAGCAGCTGGAGCTACCACGGGCTCCTGACAGGCTTCTTTTCACTTGGAGAACACAGAAAACACACCAAGGTGCTGCTGCAAGCCAAGTTACAGAAGTCCCCCTGAGAGTTGCTTTTCTCGGGCAAAAGAGCGCTTTACAGCGCTTTCTGGCTGCTGGAGACATGCAGAAAGAGCAAGTGTGGCAGAATGTGTTCCAAAGCAGCTGGAGCTACCACGGGCTCCTGACAGGCTTCTTTTCACTTGGAGAACACAGAAAACACACCAAGGTGCTGCTGCAAGCCAAGTTACAGAAGTCCCCCTGAGAGTTGCTTTTCTCGGGCAAAAGAGCGCTTTACAGCGCTTTCTGGCTGCTAGAGACATGCAGAAAGAGCAAGTGTGGCAGAATGTGTTCCAAAGCAGCTGGAGCTACCACGGGCTCCGGACAGGCTTCTTTTCACTTGGAGAACACAGAAAACACACCAAGGTGCTGCTGCAAGCAAAGTTACAGAGGTTTCCCAGAGTGTTGCTTTTCTCGAGAAAAGAGCGCTTTACAGCGCTTTCTGGCTGCTAGAGACATGCAGAAAGAGCAAGTGTGGCAGAATGTGTTCCAAAGCAGCTGGAGCTACCACGGGCTCCTGACAGGCTTCTTTTCACTTGGAGAACACAGAAAACACACCAAGGTGCTGCTGCAAGCCAAGTTACAGAAGTCCCCCTGAGAGTTGCTTTTCTCGGGCAAAAGAGCGCTTTACAGCGCTTTCTGGCTGCTAGAGACATGCAGAAAGAGCAAGTGTGGCAGAATGTGTTCCAAAGCAGCTGGAGCTACCACGGGCTCCTGACAGGCTTCTTTGCACTTGGAGAACACAGAAAACACACCAAGCTGCTGCTGCAAGCAAAGTTACAGAAGTCCCCCTGAGAGTTGCTTTTCTCGGGCAAAAGAGCGCTTTACAGCGCTTTCTGGCTGCTGGAGACATGCAGAAAGAGCAAGTGTGGCAGAATGTGTTCCAAAGCAGCTGGAGCTACCACGGGCTCCGCACAGGCTTCTTTGCACTTGGAGAACACAGAAAACACACCAAGGTGCTGCTGCAAGCCAAGTTACAGAAGTCCCCCTGAGAGTTGCTTTTCTCGGGCAAAAGAGCGCTTTACAGCGCTTTCTGGCTGCTGGAGACATGCAGAAAGAGCAAGTGTGGCAGAATGTGTTCCAAAGCAGCTGGAGCTACCACGGGCTCCTGACAGGCTTCTTTGCACTTGGAGAACACAGAAAACACACCAAGGTGCTGCTGCAAGCCAAGTTACAGAAGTCCCCCTGAGAGTTGCTTTTCTCGGGCAAAAGAGCGCTTTACAGCGCTTTCTGGCTGCTGGAGACATGCAGAAAGAGCAAGTGTGGCAGAATGTGTTCCAAAGCAGCTGGAGCTACCACGGGCTCCTGACAGGCTTCTTTGCACTTGGAGAACACAGAAAACACACCAAGGTGCTGCTGCAAGCCAAGTTACAGAAGTCCCCCTGAGAGTTGCTTTTCTCGGGCAAAAGAGCGCTTTACAGCGCTTTCTGGCTGCTAGAGACATGCAGAAAGAGCAAGTGTGGCAGAATGTGTTCCAAAGCAGCTGGAGCTACCACGGGCTCCGGACAGGCTTCTTTTCACTTGGAGAACACAGAAAACACACCAAGGTGCTGCTGCAAGCAAAGTTACAGAAGTCCCCCTGAGTGTTGCTTTTCTCGGGCAAAAGAGCACTTTACAGCGCTTTCTGGCTGCTGGAGACACGCAGAAAGAGCAAGTGTGGCAGAATGTGTTCCAAAGCAGCTGGAGCTACCACGGGCTCCGGACAGGCTTCTTTTCACTTGGAGAACACAGAAAACACACCAAGGTGCTGCTGCAAGCAAAGTTACACAAGTCCCCCTGAGTGTTGCTTTTCTCGAGAAAAGAGCGCTTTACAGCGCTTTCTGGCTGCTAGAGACATGCAGAAAGAGCAAGTGTGGCAGAATGTGTTCCAAAGCAGCTGGAGCTACCACGGGCTCCGGACAGGCTTCTTTTCACTTGGAGAACACAGAAAACACACCAAGGTGCTGCTGCAAGCAGAGTTACAGAGGTTTCCCAGAGTGTTGCTTTTCTCGAGAAAAGAGCGCTTTACAGCGCTTTCTGGCTGCTAGAGACATGCAGAAAGAGCAAGTGTGGCAGAATGTGTTCCAAAGCAGCTGGAGCTACCACGGGCTCCGGACAGGCTTCTTTTCACTTGGAGAACACAGAAAACACACCAAGGTGCTGCTGCAAGCAAAGTTACAGAGGTTTCCCAGAGTGTTGCTTTTCTCGAGAAAAGAGCGCTTTACAGCGCTTTCTGGCTGCTAGAGACATGCAGAAAGAGCAAGTGTGGCAGAATGTGTTCCAAAGCAGCTGGAGCTACCACGGGCTCCTGACAGGCTTATTTTCACTTGGAGAACACAGAAAACACACCAAGGTGCTGCTGCAAGCAAAGTTACAGAAGTCCCCCTGAGTGTTGCTTTTCTCGAGAAAAGAGCGCTTTACAGCGCTTTCTGGCTGCTAGAGACACGCAGAAAGAGCAAGTGTGGCAGAATGTGTTCCAAAGCAGCTGGAGCTACCACGGGCTCCGGACAGGCTTCTTTTCACTTGGAGAACACAGAAAACACACCAAGGTGCTGCTGCAAGCAAAGTTACAGAGGTTTCCCAGAGTGTTGCTTTTCTCGAGAAAAGAGCGCTTTACAGAGCTTTCTGGCTGCTAGAGACATGCAGAAAGAGCAAGTGTGGCAGAATGTGTTCCAAAGCAGCTGGAGCTACCACGGGCTCCGGACAGGCTTCTTTTCACTTGGAGAACACAGAAAACACACCAAGGTGCTGCTGCAAGCAAAGTTACAGAGGTTTCCCAGAGTGTTGCTTTTCTCGAGAAAAGAGCGCTTTACAGCGCTTTCTGGCTGCTAGAGACATGCAGAAAGAGCAAGTGTGGCAGAATGTGTTCCAAAGCAGCTGGAGCTACCACGGGCTCCGGACAGGCTTCTTTTCACTTGGAGAACACAGAAAACACACCAAGGTGCTGCTGCAAGCAAAGTTACAGAAGTCCCCCTGAGTGTTGCTTTTCTCGAGAAAAGAGCGCTTTACAGCGCTTTCTGGCTGCTAGAGACATGCAGAAAGAGCAAGTGTGGCAGAATGTGTTCCAAAGCAGCTGGAGCTACCACGGGCTCCGGACAGGCTTCTTTTCACTTGGAGAACACAGAAAACACACCAAGGTGCTGCTGCAAGCAAAGTTACAGAGGTTTCCCAGAGTGTTGCTTTTCTCGAGAAAAGAGCGCTTTACAGCGCTTTCTGGCTGCTGGAGACATGCAGAAAGAGCAAGTGTGGCAGAATGTGTTCCAAAGCAGCTGGAGCTACCACGGGCTCCGGACGGGCTTATTTTCACTTGGAGAACACAGAAAACACACCAAGGTGCTGCTGCAAGCAAAGTTACAGAAGACCCCCTGAGAGTTGCTTTTCTCGGGCAAAAGAGCGCTTTACAGCGCTTTCTGGCTGCTAGAGACATGCAGAAAGAGCAAGTGTGGCAGAATGTGTTCCAAAGCAGCTGGAGCTACCACGGGCTCCGGACAGGCTTCTTTTCACTTGGAGAACACAGAAAACACACCAAGGTGCTGCTGCAAGCAAAGTTACAGAAGTCCCCCTGAGAGTTGCTTTTCTCGGGCAAAAGAGCGCTTTACAGCGCTTTCTGGCTGCTAGAGACATGCAGAAAGAGCAAGTGTGGCAGAATGTGTTCCAAAGCAGCTGGAGCTACCACGGGCTCCGCACAGGCTTCTTTTCACTTGGAGAACACAGAAAACACACCAAGGTGCTGCTGCAAGCAAAGTTACAGAGGTTTCCCAGAGTGTTGCTTTTCTCGAGAAAAGAGCGCTTTACAGAGCTTTCTGGCTGCTAGAGACATGCAGAAAGAGCAAGTGTGGCAGAATGTGTTCCAAAGCAGCTGGAGCTACCACGGGCTCCGGACAGGCTTATTTTCACTTGGAGAACACAGAAAACACACCAAGGTGCTGCTGCAAGCAAAGTTACAGAGGTTTCCCAGAGTGTTGCTTTTCTCGAGAAAAGAGCGCTTTACAGCGCTTTCTGGCTGCTAGAGACATGCAGAAAGAGCAAGTGTGGCAGAATGTGTTCCAAAGCAGCTGGAGCTACCACGGGCTCCGGACAGGCTTATTTTCACTTGGAGAACACAGAAAACACACCAAGGTGCTGCTGCAAGCCAAGTTACAGAAGTCCCCCTGAGAGTTGCTTTTCTCGGGCAAAAGAGCGCTTTACAGCGCTTTCTGGCTGCTAGAGACATGCAGAAAGAGCAAGTGTGGCAGAATGTGTTCCAAAGCAGCTGGAGCTACCACGGGCTCCGGACAGGCTTCTTTTCACTTGGAGAACACAGAAAACACACCAAGGTGCTGCTGCAAGCCAAGTTACAGAAGTCCCCCTGAGAGTTGCTTTTCTCGGGCAAAAGAGCGCTTTACAGCGCTTTCTGGCTGCTAGAGACATGCAGAAAGAGCAAGTGTGGCAGAATGTGTTCCAAAGCAGCTGGAGCTACCACGGGCTCCTGACAGGCTTCTTTTCACTTGGAGAACACAGAAAACACACCAAGGTGCTGCTGCAAGCCAAGTTACAGAAGTCCCCCTGAGAGTTGCTTTTCTCGGGCAAAAGAGCACTTTACAGCGCTTTCTGGCTGCTGGAGACACGCAGAAAGAGCAAGTGTGGCAGAATGTGTTCCAAAGCAGCTGGAGCTACCACAGGCTCCGGACAGGCTTCTTTTCACTTGGAGAACACAGAAAACACACCAAGGTGCTGCTGCAAGCAAAGTTACACAAGTCCCCCTGAGTGTTGCTTTTCTCGAGAAAAGAGCGCTTTACAGCGCTTTCTGGCTGCTAGAGACATGCAGAAAGCGCAAGTGTGGCAGAATGTGTTCCAAAGCAGCTGGAGCTACCACGGGCTCCGGACAGGCTTCTTTTCACTTGGAGAACACAGAAAACACACCAAGGTGCTGCTGCAAGCAAAGTTACAGAGGTTTCCCAGAGTGTTGCTTTTCTCGAGAAAAGAGCGCTTTACAGCGCTTTCTGGCTGCTAGAGACATGCAGAAAGAGCAAGTGTGGCAGAATGTGTTCCAAAGCAGCTGGAGCTACCACGGGCTCCGGACAGGCTTCTTTTCACTTGGAGAACACAGAAAACACACCAAGGTGCTGCTGCAAGCAAAGTTACAGAAGTCCCCCTGAGTGTTGCTTTTCTCGAGAAAAGAGCGCTTTACAGCGCTTTCTGGCTGCTAGAGACACGCAGAAAGAGCAAGTGTGGCAGAATGTGTTCCAAAGCAGCTGGAGCTACCACGGGCTCCGGACAGGCTTATTTTCACTTGGAGAACACAGAAAACACACCAAGGTGCTGCTGCAAGCAAAGTTACAGAGGTTTCCCAGAGTGTTGCTTTTCTCGAGAAAAGAGCGCTTTACAGAGCTTTCTGGCTGCTAGAGACATGCAGAAAGAGCAAGTGTGGCAGAATGTGTTCCAAAGCAGCTGGAGCTACCACGGGCTCCGGACAGGCTTATTTTCACTTGGAGAACACAGAAAACACACCAAGGTGCTGCTGCAAGCAAAGTTACAGAGGTTTCCCAGAGTGTTGCTTTTCTCGAGAAAAGAGCGCTTTACAGCGCTTTCTGGCTGCTAGAGACATGCAGAAAGAGCAAGTGTGGCAGAATGTGTTCCAAAGCAGCTGGAGCTACCACGGGCTCCGGACAGGCTTCTTTTCACTTGGAGAACACAGAAAACACACCAAGGTGCTGCTGCAAGCCAAGTTACAGAAGTCCCCCTGAGAGTTGCTTTTCTCGGGCAAAAGAGCGCTTTACAGCGCTTTCTGGCTGCTGGAGACATGCAGAAAGAGCAAGTGTGGCAGAATGTGTTCCAAAGCAGCTGGAGCTACCACGGGCTCCTGACAGGCTTCTTTTCACTTGGAGAACACAGAAAACACACCAAGGTGCTGCTGCAAGCCAAGTTACAGAAGTCCCCCTGAGAGTTGCTTTTCTCGGGCAAAAGAGCGCTTTACAGCGCTTTCTGGCTGCTAGAGACATGCAGAAAGAGCAAGTGTGGCAGAATGTGTTCCAAAGCAGCTGGAGCTACCACGGGCTCCGGACAGGCTTCTTTTCACTTGGAGAACACAGAAAACACACCAAGGTGCTGCTGCAAGCAAAGTTACAGAGGTTTCCCAGAGTGTTGCTTTTCTCGAGAAAAGAGCGCTTTACAGCGCTTTCTGGCTGCTAGAGACATGCAGAAAGAGCAAGTGTGGCAGAATGTGTTCCAAAGCAGCTGGAGCTACCACGGGCTCCTGACAGGCTTCTTTTCACTTGGAGAACACAGAAAACACACCAAGGTGCTGCTGCAAGCCAAGTTACAGAAGTCCCCCTGAGAGTTGCTTTTCTTGGGCAAAAGAGCGCTTTACAGCGCTTTCTGGCTGCTAGAGACATGCAGAAAGAGCAAGTGTGGCAGAATGTGTTCCAAAGCAGCTGGAGCTACCACGGGCTCCTGACAGGCTTCTTTTCACTTGGAGAACACAGAAAACACACCAAGGTGCTGCTGCAAGCCAAGTTACAGAAGTCCCCCTGAGAGTTGCTTTTCTCGGGCAAAAGAGCGCTTTACAGCGCTTTCTGGCTGCTAGAGACATGCAGAAAGAGCAAGTGTGGCAGAATGTGTTCCAAATCAGCTGGAGCTACCACGGGCTCCTGACAGGCTTCTTTTCACTTGGAGAACACAGAAAACACACCAAGGTGCTGCTGCAAGCCAAGTTACAGAAGTCCCCCTGAGAGTTGCTTTTCTCGGGCAAAAGAGCGCTTTACAGCGCTTTCTGGCTGCTAGAGACATGCAGAAAGAGCAAGTGTGGCAGAATGTGTTCCAAAGCAGCTGGAGCTACCACGGGCTCCGCACAGGCTTATTTTCACTTGGAGAACACAGAAAACACACCAAGGTGCTGCTGCAAGCCAAGTTACAGAAGTCCCCCTGAGAGTTGCTTTTCTCGGGCAAAAGAGCGCTTTACAGCGCTTTCTGGCTGCTGGAGACATGCAGAAAGAGCAAGTGTGGCAGAATGTGTTCCAAAGCAGCTGGAGCTACCACGGGCTCCTGACAGGCTTCTTTTCACTTGGAGAACACAGAAAACACACCAAGGTGCTGCTGCAAGCAAAGTTACACAAGTCCCCCTGAGAGTTGCTTTTCTCGGGCAAAAGAGCGCTTTACAGCGCTTTCTGGCTGCTAGAGACATGCAGAAAGAGCAAGTGTGGCAGAATGTGTTCCAAAGCAGCTGGAGCTACCACGGGCTCCGGACAGGCTTCTTTGCACTTGGAGAACACAGAAAACACACCAAGGTGCTGCTGCAAGCCAAGTTACAGAAGTCCCCCTGAGAGTTGCTTTTCTCGGGCAAAAGAGCGCTTTACAGCGCTTTCTGGCTGCTGGAGACATGCAGAAAGAGCAAGTGTGGCAGAATGTGTTCCAAAGCAGCTGGAGCTACCACGGGCTCCTGACAGGCTTCTTTGCACTTGGAGAACACAGAAAACACACCAAGGTGCTGCTGCAAGCCAAGTTACAGAAGTCCCCCTGAGAGTTGCTTTTCTCGGGCAAAAGAGCGCTTTACAGCGCTTTCTGGCTGCTGGAGACATGCAGAAAGAGCAAGTGTGGCAGAATGTGTTCCAAAGCAGCTGGAGCTACCACGGGCTCCTGACAGGCTTCTTTGCACTTGGAGAACACAGAAAACACACCAAGGTGCTGCTGCAAGCCAAGTTACAGAAGTCCCCCTGAGAGTTGCTTTTCTCGGGCAAAAGAGCGCTTTACAGCGCTTTCTGGCTGCTAGAGACATGCAGAAAGAGCAAGTGTGGCAGAATGTGTTCCAAAGCAGCTGGAGCTACCACAGGCTCCTGACCGGCTTCTTTTCACTTGGAGAACACAGAAAACACACCAAGGTGCTGCTGCAAGCAAAGTTACACAAGTCCCCCTGAGAGTTGCTTTTCTCGGGCAAAAGAGCGCTTTACAGCGCTTTCTGGCTGCTAGAGACATGCAGAAAGAGCAAGTGTGGCAGAATGTGTTCCAAAGCAGCTGGAGCTACCACGGGCTCCTGACAGGCTTCTTTTCACTTGGAGAACACAGAAAACACACCAAGGTGCTGCTGCAAGCAAAGTTACAGAAGTCCCTCTGAGAGTTGCTTTTCTCGAGAAAAGAGCGCTTTACAGCGCTTTCTGGCTGCTGGAGACATGCAGAAAGAGCAAGTGTGGCAGAATGTGTTCCAAAGCAGCTGGAGCTACCACGGGCTCCTGACAGGCTTCTTTTCACTTGGAGAACACAGAAAACACACCAAGCTGCTGCTGCAAGCAAAGTTACAGAAGTCCCCCTGAGAGTTGCTTTTCTCGGGCAAAAGAGCGCTTTAAAGCGCTTTCTGGCTGCTGGAGACATGCAGAAAGAGCAAGTGTGGCAGAATGTGTTCCAAAGCAGCTGGAGCTACCACGGGCTCCGGACAGGCTTCTTTTCACTTGGAGAACACAGAAAACACACCAAGGTGCTGCTGCAAGCCAAGTTACAGAAGTCCCCCTGAGAGTTGCTTTTCTCGGGCAAAAGAGCGCTTTACAGCGCTTTCTGGCTGCTGGAGACATGCAGAAAGAGCAAGTGTGGCAGAATGTGTTCCAAAGCAGCTGGAGCTACCACGGGCTCCTGACAGGCTTCTTTGCACTTGGAGAACACAGAAAACACACCAAGGTGCTGCTGCAAGCCAAGTTACAGAAGTCCCCCTGAGAGTTGCTTTTCTCGGGCAAAAGAGCGCTTTACAGCGCTTTCTGGCTGCTAGAGACATGCAGAAAGAGCAAGTGTGGCAGAATGTGTTCCAAAGCAGCTGGAGCTACCACGGGCTCCTGACAGGCTTCTTTTCACTTGGAGAACACAGAAAACACACCAAGGTGCTGCTGCAAGCAAAGTTACACAAGTCCCCCTGAGAGTTGCTTTTCTCGGGCAAAAGAGCGCTTTACAGCGCTTTCTGGCTGCTAGAGACATGCAGAAAGAGCAAGTGTGGCAGAATGTGTTCCAAAGCAGCTGGAGCTACCACGGGCTCCTGACAGGCTTCTTTTCACTTGGAGAACACAGAAAACACACCAAGGTGCTGCTGCAAGCCAAGTTACAGAAGTCCCCCTGAGAGTTGCTTTTCTCGGGCAAAAGAGCGCTTTACAGCGCTTTCTGGCTGCTGGAGACATGCAGAAAGAGCAAGTGTGGCAGAATGTGTTCCAAAGCAGCTGGAGCTACCACGGGCTCCTGACAGGCTTCTTTTCACTTGGAGAACACAGAAAACACACCAAGGTGCTGCTGCAAGCCAAGTTACAGAAGTCCCCCTGAGAGTTGCTTTTCTCGGGCAAAAGAGCGCTTTACAGCGCTTTCTGGCTGCTAGAGACATGCAGAAAGAGCAAGTGTGGCAGAATGTGTTCCAAAGCAGCTGGAGCTACCACGGGCTCCGGACAGGCTTCTTTTCACTTGGAGAACACAGAAAACACACCAAGGTGCTGCTGCAAGCAAAGTTACAGAGGTTTCCCAGAGTGTTGCTTTTCTCGAGAAAAGAGCGCTTTACAGCGCTTTCTGGCTGCTAGAGACATGCAGAAAGAGCAAGTGTGGCAGAATGTGTTCCAAAGCAGCTGGAGCTACCACGGGCTCCTGACAGGCTTCTTTTCACTTGGAGAACACAGAAAACACACCAAGGTGCTGCTGCAAGCCAAGTTACAGAAGTCCCCCTGAGAGTTGCTTTTCTCGGGCAAAAGAGCGCTTTACAGCGCTTTCTGGCTGCTGGAGACATGCAGAAAGAGCAAGTGTGGCAGAATGTGTTCCAAAGCAGCTGGAGCTACCACGGGCTCCTGACAGGCTTCTTTGCACTTGGAGAACACAGAAAACACACCAAGGTGCTGCTGCAAGCCAAGTTACAGAAGTCCCCCTGAGAGTTGCTTTTCTCGGGCAAAAGAGCGCTTTACAGCGCTTTCTGGCTGCTGGAGACATGCAGAAAGAGCAAGTGTGGCAGAATGTGTTCCAAAGCAGCTGGAGCTACCACGGGCTCCGGACAGGCTTCTTTTCACTTGGAGAACACAGAAAACACACCAAGGTGCTGCTGCAAGCCAAGTTACAGAAGTCCCCCTGAGAGTTGCTTTTCTCGGGCAAAAGAGCGCTTTACAGCGCTTTCTGGCTGCTGGAGACATGCAGAAAGAGCAAGTGTGGCAGAATGTGTTCCAAAGCAGCTGGAGCTACCACGGGCTCCTGACAGGCTTATTTTCACTTGGAGAACACAGAAAACACACCAAGGTGCTGCTGCAAGCCAAGTTACAGAAGTCCCCCTGAGAGTTGCTTTTCTCGGGCAAAAGAGCGCTTTACAGCGCTTTCTGGCTGCTGGAGACATGCAGAAAGAGCAAGTGTGGCAGAATGTGTTCCAAAGCAGCTGGAGCTACCACGGGCTCCTGACAGGCTTCTTTTCACTTGGAGAACACAGAAAACACACCAAGGTGCTGCTGCAAGCCAAGTTACAGAAGTCCCCCTGAGAGTTGCTTTTCTCGGGCAAAAGAGCGCTTTACAGCGCTTTCTGGCTGCTAGAGACATGCAGAAAGAGCAAGTGTGGCAGAATGTGTTCCAAAGCAGCTGGAGCTACCACGGGCTCCTGACCGGCTTCTTTTCAATTGGAGAACACAGAAAACACACCAAGGTGCTGCTGCAAGCAAAGTTACAGAAGTCCCCCTGAGAGTTGCTTTTCTCGGGCAAAAGAGCGCTTTACAGCGCTTTCTGGCTGCTAGAGACATGCAGAAAGAGCAAGTGTGGCAGAATGTGTTCCAAAGCAGCTGGAGCTACCACGGGCTCCTGACAGGCTTCTTTTCACTTGGAGAACACAGAAAACACACCAAGGTGCTGCTGCAAGCAAAGTTACAGAAGTCCCTCTGAGAGTTGCTTTTCTCGAGAAAAGAGCGCTTTACAGCGCTTTCTGGCTGCTGGAGACATGCAGAAAGAGCAAGTGTGGCAGAATGTGTTCCAAAGCAGCTGGAGCTACCACGGGCTCCGGACAGGCTTCTTTTCACTTGGAGAACACAGAAAACACACCAAGCTGCTGCTGCAAGCAAAGTTACAGAAGTCCCCCTGAGAGTTGCTTTTCTCGGGCAAAAGAGCGCTTTACAGCGCTTTCTGGCTGCTGGAGACATGCAGAAAGAGCAAGTGTGGCAGAATGTGTTCCAAAGCAGCTGGAGCTACCACGGGCTCCGGACAGGCTTCTTTTCACTTGGAGAACACAGAAAACACACCAAGGTGCTGCTGCAAGCAAAGTTACAGAAGTCCCCCTGAGAGTTGCTTTTCTCGGGCAAAAGAGCGCTTTACAGCGCTTTCTGGCTGCTAGAGACATGCAGAAAGAGCAAGTGTGGCAGAATGTGTTCCAAAGCAGCTGGAGCTACCACGGGCTCCGGACAGGCTTCTTTTCACTTGGAGAACACAGAAAACACACCAAGGTGCTGCTGCAAGCCAAGTTACAGAAGTCCCCCTGAGAGTTGCTTTTCTCGGGCAAAAGAGCGCTTTACAGCGCTTTCTGGCTGCTAGAGACATGCAGAAAGAGCAAGTGTGGCAGAATGTGTTCCAAAGCAGCTGGAGCTACCACGGGCTCCTGACAGGCTTCTTTTCACTTGGAGAACACAGAAAACACACCAAGGTGCTGCTGCAAGCCAAGTTACAGAAGTCCCCCTGAGAGTTGCTTTTCTCGGGCAAAAGAGCGCTTTACAGCGCTTTCTGGCTGCTGGAGACATGCAGAAAGAGCAAGTGTGGCAGAATGTGTTCCAAAGCAGCTGGAGCTACCACGGGCTCCTGACAGGCTTCTTTGCACTTGGAGAACACAGAAAACACACCAAGGTGCTGCTGCAAGCCAAGTTACAGAAGTCCCCCTGAGAGTTGCTTTTCTCGGGCAAAAGAGCGCTTTACAGCGCTTTCTGGCTGCTAGAGACATGCAGAAAGAGCAAGTGTGGCAGAATGTGTTCCAAAGCAGCTGGAGCTACCACGGGCTCCGGACAGGCTTCTTTTCACTTGGAGAACACAGAAAACACACCAAGGTGCTGCTGCAAGCCAAGTTACAGAAGTCCCCCTGAGAGTTGCTTTTCTCGGGCAAAAGAGCGCTTTACAGCGCTTTCTGGCTGCTAGAGACATGCAGAAAGAGCAAGTGTGGCAGAATGTGTTCCAAAGCAGCTGGAGCTACCACGGGCTCCGCACAGGCTTCTTTTCACTTGGAGAACACAGAAAACACACCAAGGTGCTGCTGCAAGCAAAGTTACAGAAGTCCCCCTGAGAGTTGCTTTTCTCGGGCAAAAGAGCGCTTTACAGCGCTTTCTGGCTGCTAGAGACATGCAGAAAGAGCAAGTGTGGCAGAATGTGTTCCAAAGCAGCTGGAGCTACCACGGGCTCCGGACAGGCTTATTTTCACTTGGAGAACACAGAAAACACACCAAGGTGCTGCTGCAAGCAAAGTTACAGAAGTCCCCCTGAGTGTTGCTTTTCTCGAGAAAAGAGCGCTTTACAGCGCTTTCTGGCTGCTAGAGACACGCAGAAAGAGCAAGTGTGGCAGAATGTGTTCCAAAGCAGCTGGAGCTACCACGGGCTCCGGACAGGCTTATTTTCACTTGGAGAACACAGAAAACACACCAAGGTGCTGCTGCAAGCAAAGTTACAGAGGTTTCCCAGAGTGTTGCTTTTCTCGAGAAAAGAGCGCTTTACAGAGCTTTCTGGCTGCTAGAGACATGCAGAAAGAGCAAGTGTGGCAGAATGTGTTCCAAAGCAGCTGGAGCTACCACGGGCTCCGGACAGGCTTATTTTCACTTGGAGAACACAGAAAACACACCAAGGTGCTGCTGCAAGCAAAGTTACAGAGGTTTCCCAGAGTGTTGCTTTTCTCGAGAAAAGAGCGCTTTACAGCGCTTTCTGGCTGCTAGAGACATGCAGAAAGAGCAAGTGTGGCAGAATGTGTTCCAAAGCAGCTGGAGCTACCACGGGCTCCTGACAGGCTTCTTTTCACTTGGAGAACACAGAAAACACACCAAGGTGCTGCTGCAAGCCAAGTTACAGAAGTCCCCCTGAGAGTTGCTTTTCTCGGGCAAAAGAGCGCTTTACAGCGCTTTCTGGCTGCTGGAGACATGCAGAAAGAGCAAGTGTGGCAGAATGTGTTCCAAAGCAGCTGGAGCTACCACGGGCTCCTGACAGGCTTCTTTTCACTTGGAGAACACAGAAAACACACCAAGGTGCTGCTGCAAGCCAAGTTACAGAAGTCCCCCTGAGAGTTGCTTTTCTCGGGCAAAAGAGCGCTTTACAGCGCTTTCTGGCTGCTAGAGACATGCAGAAAGAGCAAGTGTGGCAGAATGTGTTCCAAAGCAGCTGGAGCTACCACGGGCTCCGGACAGGCTTCTTTTCACTTGGAGAACACAGAAAACACACCAAGGTGCTGCTGCAAGCAAAGTTACAGAGGTTTCCCAGAGTGTTGCTTTTCTCGAGAAAAGAGCGCTTTACAGCGCTTTCTGGCTGCTAGAGACATGCAGAAAGAGCAAGTGTGGCAGAATGTGTTCCAAAGCAGCTGGAGCTACCACGGGCTCCGCACAGGCTTCTTTGCACTTGGAGAACACAGAAAACACACCAAGGTGCTGCTGCAAGCCAAGTTACAGAAGTCCCCCTGAGAGTTGCTTTTCTCGGGCAAAAGAGCGCTTTACAGCGCTTTCTGGCTGCTAGAGACATGCAGAAAGAGCAAGTGTGGCAGAATGTGTTCCAAAGCAGCTGGAGCTACCACAGGCTCCTGACCGGCTTCTTTTCACTTGGAGAACACAGAAAACACACCAAGGTGCTGCTGCAAGCAAAGTTACACAAGTCCCCCTGAGAGTTGCTTTTCTCGGGCAAAAGAGCGCTTTACAGCGCTTTCTGGCTGCTAGAGACATGCAGAAAGAGCAAGTGTGGCAGAATGTGTTCCAAAGCAGCTGGAGCTACCACGGGCTCCTGACAGGCTTCTTTTCACTTGGAGAACACAGAAAACACACCAAGGTGCTGCTGCAAGCAAAGTTACAGAAGTCCCTCTGAGAGTTGCTTTTCTCGAGAAAAGAGCGCTTTACAGCGCTTTCTGGCTGCTGGAGACATGCAGAAAGAGCAAGTGTGGCAGAATGTGTTCCAAAGCAGCTGGAGCTACCACGGGCTCCGGACAGGCTTCTTTTCACTTGGAGAACACAGAAAACACACCAAGCTGCTGCTGCAAGCAAAGTTACAGAAGTCCCCCTGAGAGTTGCTTTTCTCGGGCAAAAGAGCGCTTTACAGCGCTTTCTGGCTGCTAGAGACATGCAGAAAGAGCAAGTGTGGCAGAATGTGTTCCAAAGCAGCTGGAGCTACCACGGGCTCCGGACAGGCTTCTTTGCACTTGGAGAACACAGAAAACACACCAAGGTGCTGCTGCAAGCCAAGTTACAGAAGTCCCCCTGAGAGTTGCTTTTCTCGGGCAAAAGAGCGCTTTACAGCGCTTTCTGGCTGCTGGAGACATGCAGAAAGAGCAAGTGTGGCAGAATGTGTTCCAAAGCAGCTGGAGCTACCACGGGCTCCTGACAGGCTTCTTTGCACTTGGAGAACACAGAAAACACACCAAGGTGCTGCTGCAAGCCAAGTTACAGAAGTCCCCCTGAGAGTTGCTTTTCTCGGGCAAAAGAGCGCTTTACAGCGCTTTCTGGCTGCTGGAGACATGCAGAAAGAGCAAGTGTGGCAGAATGTGTTCCAAAGCAGCTGGAGCTACCACGGGCTCCTGACAGGCTTCTTTGCACTTGGAGAACACAGAAAACACACCAAGGTGCTGCTGCAAGCCAAGTTACAGAAGTCCCCCTGAGAGTTGCTTTTCTCGGGCAAAAGAGCGCTTTACAGCGCTTTCTGGCTGCTAGAGACATGCAGAAAGAGCAAGTGTGGCAGAATGTGTTCCAAAGCAGCTGGAGCTACCACAGGCTCCTGACCGGCTTCTTTTCACTTGGAGAACACAGAAAACACACCAAGGTGCTGCTGCAAGCAAAGTTACACAAGTCCCCCTGAGAGTTGCTTTTCTCGGGCAAAAGAGCGCTTTACAGCGCTTTCTGGCTGCTAGAGACATGCAGAAAGAGCAAGTGTGGCAGAATGTGTTCCAAAGCAGCTGGAGCTACCACGGGCTCCGCACAGGCTTCTTTTCACTTGGAGAACACAGAAAACACACCAAGGTGCTGCTGCAAGCAAAGTTACAGAAGTCCCTCTGAGAGTTGCTTTTCTCGAGAAAAGAGCGCTTTACAGCGCTTTCTGGCTGCTGGAGACATGCAGAAAGAGCAAGTGTGGCAGAATGTGTTCCAAAGCAGCTGGAGCTACCACGGGCTCCTGACAGGCTTCTTTTCACTTGGAGAACACAGAAAACACACCAAGCTGCTGCTGCAAGCAAAGTTACAGAAGTCCCCCTGAGAGTTGCTTTTCTCGGGCAAAAGAGCGCTTTAAAGCGCTTTCTGGCTGCTGGAGACATGCAGAAAGAGCAAGTGTGGCAGAATGTGTTCCAAAGCAGCTGGAGCTACCACGGGCTCCGGACAGGCTTCTTTTCACTTGGAGAACACAGAAAACACACCAAGGTGCTGCTGCAAGCCAAGTTACAGAAGTCCCCCTGAGAGTTGCTTTTCTCGGGCAAAAGAGCGCTTTACAGCGCTTTCTGGCTGCTGGAGACATGCAGAAAGAGCAAGTGTGGCAGAATGTGTTCCAAAGCAGCTGGAGCTACCACGGGCTCCTGACAGGCTTCTTTGCACTTGGAGAACACAGAAAACACACCAAGGTGCTGCTGCAAGCCAAGTTACAGAAGTCCCCCTGAGAGTTGCTTTTCTCGGGCAAAAGAGCGCTTTACAGCGCTTTCTGGCTGCTAGAGACATGCAGAAAGAGCAAGTGTGGCAGAATGTGTTCCAAAGCAGCTGGAGCTACCACGGGCTCCTGACAGGCTTCTTTTCACTTGGAGAACACAGAAAACACACCAAGGTGCTGCTGCAAGCAAAGTTACACAAGTCCCCCTGAGAGTTGCTTTTCTCGGGCAAAAGAGCGCTTTACAGCGCTTTCTGGCTGCTAGAGACATGCAGAAAGAGCAAGTGTGGCAGAATGTGTTCCAAAGCAGCTGGAGCTACCACGGGCTCCTGACAGGCTTCTTTTCACTTGGAGAACACAGAAAACACACCAAGGTGCTGCTGCAAGCCAAGTTACAGAAGTCCCCCTGAGAGTTGCTTTTCTCGGGCAAAAGAGCGCTTTACAGCGCTTTCTGGCTGCTGGAGACATGCAGAAAGAGCAAGTGTGGCAGAATGTGTTCCAAAGCAGCTGGAGCTACCACGGGCTCCTGACAGGCTTCTTTTCACTTGGAGAACACAGAAAACACACCAAGGTGCTGCTGCAAGCCAAGTTACAGAAGTCCCCCTGAGAGTTGCTTTTCTCGGGCAAAAGAGCGCTTTACAGCGCTTTCTGGCTGCTAGAGACATGCAGAAAGAGCAAGTGTGGCAGAATGTGTTCCAAAGCAGCTGGAGCTACCACGGGCTCCGGACAGGCTTCTTTTCACTTGGAGAACACAGAAAACACACCAAGGTGCTGCTGCAAGCAAAGTTACAGAGGTTTCCCAGAGTGTTGCTTTTCTCGAGAAAAGAGCGCTTTACAGCGCTTTCTGGCTGCTAGAGACATGCAGAAAGAGCAAGTGTGGCAGAATGTGTTCCAAAGCAGCTGGAGCTACCACGGGCTCCTGACAGGCTTCTTTTCACTTGGAGAACACAGAAAACACACCAAGGTGCTGCTGCAAGCCAAGTTACAGAAGTCCCCCTGAGAGTTGCTTTTCTCGGGCAAAAGAGCGCTTTACAGCGCTTTCTGGCTGCTGGAGACATGCAGAAAGAGCAAGTGTGGCAGAATGTGTTCCAAAGCAGCTGGAGCTACCACGGGCTCCTGACAGGCTTCTTTGCACTTGGAGAACACAGAAAACACACCAAGGTGCTGCTGCAAGCAAAGTTACAGAAGTCCCCCTGAGAGTTGCTTTTCTCGGGCAAAAGAGCGCTTTACAGCGCTTTCTGGCTGCTGGAGACATGCAGAAAGAGCAAGTGTGGCAGAATGTGTTCCAAAGCAGCTGGAGCTACCACGGGCTCCGGACAGGCTTCTTTTCACTTGGAGAACACAGAAAACACACCAAGGTGCTGCTGCAAGCCAAGTTACAGAAGTCCCCCTGAGAGTTGCTTTTCTCGGGCAAAAGAGCGCTTTACAGCGCTTTCTGGCTGCTGGAGACATGCAGAAAGAGCAAGTGTGGCAGAATGTGTTCCAAAGCAGCTGGAGCTACCACGGGCTCCTGACAGGCTTATTTTCACTTGGAGAACACAGAAAACACACCAAGGTGCTGCTGCAAGCCAAGTTACAGAAGTCCCCCTGAGAGTTGCTTTTCTCGGGCAAAAGAGCGCTTTACAGCGCTTTCTGGCTGCTGGAGACATGCAGAAAGAGCAAGTGTGGCAGAATGTGTTCCAAAGCAGCTGGAGCTACCACGGGCTCCTGACAGGCTTCTTTTCACTTGGAGAACACAGAAAACACACCAAGGTGCTGCTGCAAGCAAAGTTACAGAGGTTTCCCAGAGTGTTGCTTTTCTCGAGAAAAGAGCGCTTTACAGCGCTTTCTGGCTGCTAGAGACATGCAGAAAGAGCAAGTGTGGCAGAATGTGTTCCAAAGCAGCTGGAGCTACCACGGGCTCCTGACAGGCTTCTTTTCACTTGGAGAACACAGAAAACACACCAAGGTGCTGCTGCAAGCCAAGTTACAGAAGTCCCCCTGAGAGTTGCTTTTCTCGGGCAAAAGAGCGCTTTACAGCGCTTTCTGGCTGCTGGAGACATGCAGAAAGAGCAAGTGTGGCAGAATGTGTTCCAAAGCAGCTGGAGCTACCACGGGCTCCTGACAGGCTTCTTTGCACTTGGAGAACACAGAAAACACACCAAGGTGCTGCTGCAAGCAAAGTTACAGAAGTCCCCCTGAGAGTTGCTTTTCTCGGGCAAAAGAGCGCTTTACAGCGCTTTCTGGCTGCTGGAGACATGCAGAAAGAGCAAGTGTGGCAGAATGTGTTCCAAAGCAGCTGGAGCTACCACGGGCTCCGGACAGGCTTCTTTTCACTTGGAGAACACAGAAAACACACCAAGGTGCTGCTGCAAGCCAAGTTACAGAAGTCCCCCTGAGAGTTGCTTTTCTCGGGCAAAAGAGCGCTTTACAGCGCTTTCTGGCTGCTGGAGACATGCAGAAAGAGCAAGTGTGGCAGAATGTGTTCCAAAGCAGCTGGAGCTACCACGGGCTCCTGACAGGCTTATTTTCACTTGGAGAACACAGAAAACACACCAAGGTGCTGCTGCAAGCCAAGTTACAGAAGTCCCCCTGAGAGTTGCTTTTCTCGGGCAAAAGAGCGCTTTACAGCGCTTTCTGGCTGCTGGAGACATGCAGAAAGAGCAAGTGTGGCAGAATGTGTTCCAAAGCAGCTGGAGCTACCACGGGCTCCTGACAGGCTTCTTTTCACTTGGAGAACACAGAAAACACACCAAGGTGCTGCTGCAAGCCAAGTTACAGAAGTCCCCCTGAGAGTTGCTTTTCTCGGGCAAAAGAGCGCTTTACAGCGCTTTCTGGCTGCTAGAGACATGCAGAAAGAGCAAGTGTGGCAGAATGTGTTCCAAAGCAGCTGGAGCTACCACGGGCTCCTGACCGGCTTCTTTTCACTTGGAGAACACAGAAAACACACCAAGGTGCTGCTGCAAGCAAAGTTACAGAAGTCCCCCTGAGAGTTGCTTTTCTCGGGCAAAAGAGCGCTTTACAGCGCTTTCTGGCTGCTAGAGACATGCAGAAAGAGCAAGTGTGGCAGAATGTGTTCCAAAGCAGCTGGAGCTACCACGGGCTCCGCACAGGCTTATTTTCACTTGGAGAACACAGAAAACACACCAAGGTGCTGCTGCAAGCCAAGTTACAGAAGTCCCCCTGAGAGTTGCTTTTCTCGGGCAAAAGAGCGCTTTACAGCGCTTTCTGGCTGCTGGAGACATGCAGAAAGAGCAAGTGTGGCAGAATGTGTTCCAAAGCAGCTGGAGCTACCACGGGCTCCTGACAGGCTTCTTTTCACTTGGAGAACACAGAAAACACACCAAGGTGCTGCTGCAAGCAAAGTTACACAAGTCGCCCTGAGAGTTGCTTTTCTCGGGCAAAAGAGCGCTTTACAGCGCTTTCTGGCTGCTAGAGACATGCAGAAAGAGCAAGTGTGGCAGAATGTGTTCCAAAGCAGCTGGAGCTACCACGGGCTCCTGACAGGCTTCTTTGCACTTGGAGAACACAGAAAACACACCAAGGTGCTGCTGCAAGCCAAGTTACAGAAGTCCCCCTGAGAGTTGCTTTTCTCGGGCAAAAGAGCGCTTTACAGCGCTTTCTGGCTGCTGGAGACATGCAGAAAGAGCAAGTGTGGCAGAATGTGTTCCAAAGCAGCTGGAGCTACCACGGGCTCCTGACAGGCTTCTTTGCACTTGGAGAACACAGAAAACACACCAAGGTGCTGCTGCAAGCCAAGTTACAGAAGTCCCCCTGAGAGTTGCTTTTCTCGGGCAAAAGAGCGCTTTACAGCGCTTTCTGGCTGCTGGAGACATGCAGAAAGAGCAAGTGTGGCAGAATGTGTTCCAAAGCAGCTGGAGCTACCACGGGCTCCTGACAGGCTTCTTTGCACTTGGAGAACACAGAAAACACACCAAGGTGCTGCTGCAAGCCAAGTTACAGAAGTCCCCCTGAGAGTTGCTTTTCTCGGGCAAAAGAGCGCTTTACAGCGCTTTCTGGCTGCTAGAGACATGCAGAAAGAGCAAGTGTGGCAGAATGTGTTCCAAAGCAGCTGGAGCTACCACAGGCTCCTGACCGGCTTCTTTTCACTTGGAGAACACAGAAAACACACCAAGGTGCTGCTGCAAGCAAAGTTACACAAGTCCCCCTGAGAGTTGCTTTTCTCGGGCAAAAGAGCGCTTTACAGCGCTTTCTGGCTGCTAGAGACATGCAGAAAGAGCAAGTGTGGCAGAATGTGTTCCAAAGCAGCTGGAGCTACCACGGGCTCCGCACAGGCTTCTTTTCACTTGGAGAACACAGAAAACACACCAAGGTGCTGCTGCAAGCAAAGTTACAGAAGTCCCTCTGAGAGTTGCTTTTCTCGAGAAAAGAGCGCTTTACAGCGCTTTCTGGCTGCTGGAGACATGCAGAAAGAGCAAGTGTGGCAGAATGTGTTCCAAAGCAGCTGGAGCTACCACGGGCTCCTGACAGGCTTCTTTTCACTTGGAGAACACAGAAAACACACCAAGCTGCTGCTGCAAGCAAAGTTACAGAAGTCCCCCTGAGAGTTGCTTTTCTCGGGCAAAAGAGCGCTTTAAAGCGCTTTCTGGCTGCTGGAGACATGCAGAAAGAGCAAGTGTGGCAGAATGTGTTCCAAAGCAGCTGGAGCTACCACGGGCTCCGGACAGGCTTCTTTTCACTTGGAGAACACAGAAAACACACCAAGGTGCTGCTGCAAGCCAAGTTACAGAAGTCCCCCTGAGAGTTGCTTTTCTCGGGCAAAAGAGCGCTTTACAGCGCTTTCTGGCTGCTGGAGACATGCAGAAAGAGCAAGTGTGGCAGAATGTGTTCCAAAGCAGCTGGAGCTACCACGGGCTCCTGACAGGCTTCTTTGCACTTGGAGAACACAGAAAACACACCAAGGTGCTGCTGCAAGCCAAGTTACAGAAGTCCCCCTGAGAGTTGCTTTTCTCGGGCAAAAGAGCGCTTTACAGCGCTTTCTGGCTGCTAGAGACATGCAGAAAGAGCAAGTGTGGCAGAATGTGTTCCAAAGCAGCTGGAGCTACCACGGGCTCCTGACAGGCTTCTTTTCACTTGGAGAACACAGAAAACACACCAAGGTGCTGCTGCAAGCAAAGTTACACAAGTCCCCCTGAGAGTTGCTTTTCTCGGGCAAAAGAGCGCTTTACAGCGCTTTCTGGCTGCTAGAGACATGCAGAAAGAGCAAGTGTGGCAGAATGTGTTCCAAAGCAGCTGGAGCTACCACGGGCTCCTGACAGGCTTCTTTTCACTTGGAGAACACAGAAAACACACCAAGGTGCTGCTGCAAGCCAAGTTACAGAAGTCCTCCTGAGAGTTGCTTTTCTCGGGCAAAAGAGCGCTTTACAGCGCTTTCTGGCTGCTGGAGACATGCAGAAAGAGCAAGTGTGGCAGAATGTGTTCCAAAGCAGCTGGAGCTACCACGGGCTCCTGACAGGCTTCTTTTCACTTGGAGAACACAGAAAACACACCAAGGTGCTGCTGCAAGCCAAGTTACAGAAGTCCCCCTGAGAGTTGCTTTTCTCGGGCAAAAGAGCGCTTTACAGCGCTTTCTGGCTGCTAGAGACATGCAGAAAGAGCAAGTGTGGCAGAATGTGTTCCAAAGCAGCTGGAGCTACCACGGGCTCCGGACAGGCTTCTTTTCACTTGGAGAACACAGAAAACACACCAAGGTGCTGCTGCAAGCAAAGTTACAGAGGTTTCCCAGAGTGTTGCTTTTCTCGAGAAAAGAGCGCTTTACAGCGCTTTCTGGCTGCTAGAGACATGCAGAAAGAGCAAGTGTGGCAGAATGTGTTCCAAAGCAGCTGGAGCTACCACGGGCTCCTGACAGGCTTCTTTTCACTTGGAGAACACAGAAAACACACCAAGGTGCTGCTGCAAGCCAAGTTACAGAAGTCCCCCTGAGAGTTGCTTTTCTCGGGCAAAAGAGCGCTTTACAGCGCTTTCTGGCTGCTGGAGACATGCAGAAAGAGCAAGTGTGGCAGAATGTGTTCCAAAGCAGCTGGAGCTACCACGGGCTCCTGACAGGCTTCTTTGCACTTGGAGAACACAGAAAACACACCAAGGTGCTGCTGCAAGCAAAGTTACAGAAGTCCCCCTGAGAGTTGCTTTTCTCGGGCAAAAGAGCGCTTTACAGCGCTTTCTGGCTGCTGGAGACATGCAGAAAGAGCAAGTGTGGCAGAATGTGTTCCAAAGCAGCTGGAGCTACCACGGGCTCCGGACAGGCTTCTTTTCACTTGGAGAACACAGAAAACACACCAAGGTGCTGCTGCAAGCCAAGTTACAGAAGTCCCCCTGAGAGTTGCTTTTCTCGGGCAAAAGAGCGCTTTACAGCGCTTTCTGGCTGCTGGAGACATGCAGAAAGAGCAAGTGTGGCAGAATGTGTTCCAAAGCAGCTGGAGCTACCACGGGCTCCTGACAGGCTTATTTTCACTTGGAGAACACAGAAAACACACCAAGGTGCTGCTGCAAGCCAAGTTACAGAAGTCCCCCTGAGAGTTGCTTTTCTCGGGCAAAAGAGCGCTTTACAGCGCTTTCTGGCTGCTGGAGACATGCAGAAAGAGCAAGTGTGGCAGAATGTGTTCCAAAGCAGCTGGAGCTACCACGGGCTCCTGACAGGCTTCTTTTCACTTGGAGAACACAGAAAACACACCAAGGTGCTGCTGCAAGCCAAGTTACAGAAGTCCCCCTGAGAGTTGCTTTTCTCGGGCAAAAGAGCGCTTTACAGCGCTTTCTGGCTGCTAGAGACATGCAGAAAGAGCAAGTGTGGCAGAATGTGTTCCAAAGCAGCTGGAGCTACCACGGGCTCCTGACCGGCTTCTTTTCACTTGGAGAACACAGAAAACACACCAAGGTGCTGCTGCAAGCAAAGTTACAGAAGTCCCCCTGAGAGTTGCTTTTCTCGGGCAAAAGAGCGCTTTACAGCGCTTTCTGGCTGCTAGAGACATGCAGAAAGAGCAAGTGTGGCAGAATGTGTTCCAAAGCAGCTGGAGCTACCACGGGCTCCTGACAGGCTTCTTTTCACTTGGAGAACACAGAAAACACACCAAGGTGCTGCTGCAAGCAAAGTTACAGAAGTCCCTCTGAGAGTTGCTTTTCTCGAGAAAAGAGCGCTTTACAGCGCTTTCTGGCTGCTGGAGACATGCAGAAAGAGCAAGTGTGGCAGAATGTGTTCCAAAGCAGCTGGAGCTACCACGGGCTCCGGACAGGCTTCTTTTCACTTGGAGAACACAGAAAACACACCAAGCTGCTGCTGCAAGCAAAGTTACAGAAGTCCCCCTGAGAGTTGCTTTTCTCGGGCAAAAGAGCGCTTTACAGCGCTTTCTGGCTGCTGGAGACATGCAGAAAGAGCAAGTGTGGCAGAATGTGTTCCAAAGCAGCTGGAGCTACCACGGGCTCCGGACAGGCTTCTTTTCACTTGGAGAACACAGAAAACACACCAAGGTGCTGCTGCAAGCAAAGTTACAGAAGTCCCCCTGAGAGTTGCTTTTCTCGGGCAAAAGAGCGCTTTACAGCGCTTTCTGGCTGCTAGAGACATGCAGAAAGAGCAAGTGTGGCAGAATGTGTTCCAAAGCAGCTGGAGCTACCACGGGCTCCGGACAGGCTTCTTTTCACTTGGAGAACACAGAAAACACACCAAGGTGCTGCTGCAAGCCAAGTTACAGAAGTCCCCCTGAGAGTTGCTTTTCTCGGGCAAAAGAGCGCTTTACAGCGCTTTCTGGCTGCTAGAGACATGCAGAAAGAGCAAGTGTGGCAGAATGTGTTCCAAAGCAGCTGGAGCTACCACGGGCTCCTGACAGGCTTCTTTTCACTTGGAGAACACAGAAAACACACCAAGGTGCTGCTGCAAGCCAAGTTACAGAAGTCCCCCTGAGAGTTGCTTTTCTCGGGCAAAAGAGCGCTTTACAGCGCTTTCTGGCTGCTGGAGACATGCAGAAAGAGCAAGTGTGGCAGAATGTGTTCCAAAGCAGCTGGAGCTACCACGGGCTCCTGACAGGCTTCTTTGCACTTGGAGAACACAGAAAACACACCAAGGTGCTGCTGCAAGCCAAGTTACAGAAGTCCCCCTGAGAGTTGCTTTTCTCGGGCAAAAGAGCGCTTTACAGCGCTTTCTGGCTGCTAGAGACATGCAGAAAGAGCAAGTGTGGCAGAATGTGTTCCAAAGCAGCTGGAGCTACCACGGGCTCCGGACAGGCTTCTTTTCACTTGGAGAACACAGAAAACACACCAAGGTGCTGCTGCAAGCCAAGTTACAGAAGTCCCCCTGAGAGTTGCTTTTCTCGGGCAAAAGAGCGCTTTACAGCGCTTTCTGGCTGCTAGAGACATGCAGAAAGAGCAAGTGTGGCAGAATGTGTTCCAAAGCAGCTGGAGCTACCACGGGCTCCGCACAGGCTTCTTTTCACTTGGAGAACACAGAAAACACACCAAGGTGCTGCTGCAAGCAAAGTTACAGAAGTCCCCCTGAGAGTTGCTTTTCTCGGGCAAAAGAGCGCTTTACAGCGCTTTCTGGCTGCTAGAGACATGCAGAAAGAGCAAGTGTGGCAGAATGTGTTCCAAAGCAGCTGGAGCTACCACGGGCTCCGGACAGGCTTCTTTTCACTTGGAGAACACAGAAAACACACCAAGGTGCTGCTGCAAGCAAAGTTACAGAAGTCCCCCTGAGTGTTGCTTTTCTCGGGCAAAAGAGCGCTTTACAGCGCTTTCTGGCTGCTAGAGACATGCAGAAAGAGCAAGTGTGGCAGAATGTGTTCCAAAGCAGCTGGAGCTACCACGGGCTCCTGACAGGCTTCTTTTCACTTGGAGAACACAGAAAACACACCAAGGTGCTGCTGCAAGCAAAGTTACAGAAGTCCCCCTGAGAGTTGCTTTTCTCGGGCAAAAGAGCGCTTTACAGCGCTTTCTGGCTGCTAGAGACATGCAGAAAGAGCAAGTGTGGCAGAATGTGTTCCAAAGCAGCTGGAGCTACCACGGGCTCCTGACAGGCTTCTTTGCACTTGGAGAACACAGAAAACACACCAAGGTGCTGCTGCAAGCCAAGTTACAGAAGTCCCCCTGAGAGTTGCTTTTCTCGGGCAAAAGAGCGCTTTACAGCGCTTTCTGGCTGCTAGAGACATGCAGAAAGAGCAAGTGTGGCAGAATGTGTTCCAAAGCAGCTGGAGCTACCACGGGCTCCGGACAGGCTTATTTTCACTTGGAGAACACAGAAAACACACCAAGGTGCTGCTGCAAGCCAAGTTACAGAAGTCCCCCTGAGAGTTGCTTTTCTCGGGCAAAAGAGCGCTTTACAGCGCTTTCTGGCTGCTGGAGACATGCAGAAAGAGCAAGTGTGGCAGAATGTGTTCCAAAGCAGCTGGAGCTACCACGGGCTCCTGACAGGCTTCTTTTCACTTGGAGAACACAGAAAACACACCAAGGTGCTGCTGCAAGCCAAGTTACAGAAGTCCCCCTGAGAGTTGCTTTTCTCGGGCAAAAGAGCGCTTTACAGCGCTTTCTGGCTGCTAGAGACATGCAGAAAGAGCAAGTGTGGCAGAATGTGTTCCAAAGCAGCTGGAGCTACCACGGGCTCCTGACAGGCTTCTTTTCACTTGGAGAACACAGAAAACACACCAAGGTGCTGCTGCAAGCCAAGTTACAGAAGTCCCCCTGAGAGTTGCTTTTCTCGGGCAAAAGAGCGCTTTACAGCGCTTTCTGGCTGCTAGAGACACGCAGAAAGAGCAAGTGTGGCAGAATGTGTTCCAAAGCAGCTGGAGCTACCACGGGCTCCGGACAGGCTTATTTTCACTTGGAGAACACAGAAAACACACCAAGGTGCTGCTGCAAGCCAAGTTACAGAAGTCCCCCTGAGAGTTGCTTTTCTCGGGCAAAAGAGCGCTTTACAGCGCTTTCTGGCTGCTAGAGACATGCAGAAAGAGCAAGTGTGGCAGAATGTGTTCCAAAGCAGCTGGAGCTACCACGGGCTCCGGACAGGCTTATTTTCACTTGGAGAACACAGAAAACACACCAAGGTGCTGCTGCAAGCCAAGTTACAGAAGTCCCCCTGAGAGTTGCTTTTCTCGGGCAAAAGAGCGCTTTACAGCGCTTTCTGGCTGCTAGAGACATGCAGAAAGAGCAAGTGTGGCAGAATGTGTTCCAAAGCAGCTGGAGCTACCACGGGCTCCGGACAGGCTTCTTTTCACTTGGAGAACACAGAAAACACACCAAGGTGCTGCTGCAAGCAAAGTTACAGAAGTCCCCCTGAGAGTTGCTTTTCTCGGGCAAAAGAGCGCTTTACAGCGCTTTCTGGCTGCTAGAGACATGCAGAAAGAGCAAGTGTGGCAGAATGTGTTCCAAAGCAGCTGGAGCTACCACGGGCTCCTGACAGGCTTCTTTTCACTTGGAGAACACAGAAAACACACCAAGGTGCTGCTGCAAGCCAAGTTACAGAAGTCCCCCTGAGAGTTGCTTTTCTCGGGCAAAAGAGCGCTTTAGAGCGCTTTCTGGCTGCTAGAGACATGCAGAAAGAGCAAGTGTGGCAGAATGTGTTCCAAAGCAGCTGGAGCTACCACGGGCTCCTGACAGGCTTCTTTTCACTTGGAGAACACAGAAAACAAACCAAGGTGCTGCTGCAAGCAAAGTTACAGAAGTCCCCCTGAGAGTTGCTTTTCTCGGGCAAAAGAGCGCTTTACAGCGCTTTCTGGCTGCTAGAGACATGCAGAAAGAGCAAGTGTGGCAGAATGTGTTCCAAAGCAGCTGGAGCTACCACGGGCTCCGGACAGGCTTATTTTCACTTGGAGAACACAGAAAACACACCAAGGTGCTGCTGCAAGCCAAATTACAGAAGTCCCCCTGAGAGTTGCTTTTCTCGGGCAAAAGAGCGCTTTAGAGCGCTTTCTGGCTGCTAGAGACATGCAGAAAGAGCAAGTGTGGCAGAATGTGTTCCAAAGCAGCTGGAGCTACCACGGGCTCCGGACAGGCTTCTTTTCACTTGGAGAACACAGAAAACACACCAAGGTGCTGCTGCAAGCCAAGTTACAGAAGTCCCCCTGAGAGTTGCTTTTCTCGGGCAAAAGAGCGCTTTACAGCGCTTTCTGGCTGCTAGAGACATGCAGAAAGAGCAAGTGTGGCAGAATGTGTTCCAAAGCAGCTGGAGCTACCACAGGCTCCTGACAGGTTTCTTTTCACTTGGAGAACACAGAAAACACACCAAGGTGCTGCTGCAAGCCAAGTTACAGAAGTCCCCCTGAGAGTTGCTTTTCTCGGGCAAAAGAGCGCTTTACAGCGCTTTCTGGCTGCTAGAGACATGCAGAAAGAGCAAGTGTGGCAGAATGTGTTCCAAAGCAGCTGGAGCTACCACGGGCTCCTGACAGGCTTCTTTTCACTTGGAGAACACAGAAAACACACCAAGGTGCTGCTGCAAGCAAAGTTACAGAAGTCCCCCTGAGAGTTGCTTTTCTCGGGCAAAAGAGCGCTTTACAGCGCTTTCTGGCTGCTAGAGACATGCAGAAAGAGCAAGTGTGGCAGAATGTGTTCCAAAGCAGCTGGAGCTACCACGGGCTCCGGACAGGCTTCTTTTCACTTGGAGAACACAGAAAACACACCAAGGTGCTGCTGCAAGCCAAGTTACAGAAGAGAAGTCCCCCTGAGAGTTGCTTTTCTCGGGCAAAAGAGCGCTTTACAGCGCTTTCTGGCTGCTAGAGACATGCAGAAAGAGCAAGTGTGGCAGAATGTGTTCCAAAGCAGCTGGAGCTACCACGGGCTCCTGACAGGCTTCTTTTCACTTGGAGAACACAGAAAACACACCAAGGTGCTGCTGCAAGCCAAGTTACAGAAGTCCCCCTGAGAGTTGCTTTTCTCGGGCAAAAGAGCGCTTTACAGCGCTTTCTGGCTGCTAGAGACATGCAGAAAGAGCAAGTGTGGCAGAATGTGTTCCAAAGCAGCTGGAGCTACCACGGGCTCCGGACAGGCTTCTTTTCACTTGGAGAACACAGAAAACACACCAAGGTGCTGCTGCAAGCAAAGTTACAGAAGTCCCCCTGAGAGTTGCTTTTCTCGGGCAAAAGAGCGCTTTACAGCGCTTTCTGGCTGCTAGAGACATGCAGAAAGAGCAAGTGTGGCAGAATGTGTTCCAAAGCAGCTGGAGCTACCACGGGCTCCGGACAGGCTTCTTTTCACTTGGAGAACACAGAAAACACACCAAGGTGCTGCTGCAAGCCAAGTTACAGAAGTCCCCCTGAGAGTTGCTTTTCTCGGGCAAAAGAGCGCTTTACAGCGCTTTCTGGCTGCTAGAGACATGCAGAAAGAGCAAGTGTGGCAGAATGTGTTCCAAAGCAGCTGGAGCTACCACGGGCTCCTGACAGGCTTCTTTTCACTTGGAGAACACAGAAAACACACCAAGGTGCTGCTGCAAGCCAAGTTACAGAAGTCCCCCTGAGAGTTGCTTTTCTCGGGCAAAAGAGCGCTTTACAGCGCTTTCTGGCTGCTAGAGACATGCAGAAAGAGCAAGTGTGGCAGAATGTGTTCCAAAGCAGCTGGAGCTACCACGGGCTCCTGACAGGCTTCTTTTCACTTGGAGAACACAGAAAACACACCAAGGTGCTGCTGCAAGCCAAGTTACACAAGTCCCCCTGAGAGTTGCTTTTCTCGGGCAAAATAGCGCTTTACAGCGCTTTCTGGCTGCTAGAGACATGCAGAAAGAGCAAGTGTGGCAGAATGTGTTCCAAAGCAGCTGGAGCTACCACAGGCTCCTGACAGGTTTCTTTTCACTTGGAGAACACAGAAAACACACCAAGGTGCTGCTGCAAGCCAAGTTACAGAAGTCCCCCTGAGAGTTGCTTTTCTCGGGCAAAAGAGCGCTTTACAGCGCTTTCTGGCTGCTAGAGACATGCAGAAAGAGCAAGTGTGGCAGAATGTGTTCCAAAGCAGCTGGAGCTACCACGGGCTCCTGACAGGCTTCTTTTCACTTGGAGAACACAGAAAACACACCAAGGTGCTGCTGCAAGCAAAGTTACAGAAGTCCCCCTGAGAGTTGCTTTTCTCGGGCAAAAGAGCGCTTTAGAGCGCTTTCTGGCTGCTAGAGACATGCAGAAAGAGCAAGTGTGGCAGAATGTGTTCCAAAGCAGCTGGAGCTACCACGGGCTCCGGACAGGCTTCTTTTCACTTGGAGAACACAGAAAACACACCAAGGTGCTGCTGCAAGCCAAGTTACAGAAGTCCCCCTGAGAGTTGCTTTTCTCGGGCAAAAGAGCGCTTTACAGCGCTTCCTGGCTGCTAGAGACATGCAGAAAGAGCAAGTGTGGCAGAATGTGTTCCAAAGCAGCTGGAGCTACCACGGGCTCCTGACAGGCTTCTTTTCACTTGGAGAACACAGAAAACACACCAAGGTGCTGCTGCAAGCAAAGTTACAGAAGTCCCCCTGAGAGTTGCTTTTCTCGGGCAAAAGAGCGCTTTACAGCGCTTTCTGGCTGCTAGAGACATGCAGAAAGAGCAAGTGTGGCAGAATGTGTTCCAAAGCAGCTGGAGCTACCACAGGCTCCTGACCGGCTTCTTTTCACTTGGAGAACACAGAAAACACACCAAGGTGCTGCTGCAAGCAAAGTTACACAAGTCCCCCTGAGAGTTGCTTTTCTCGGGCAAAAGAGCGCTTTACAGCGCTTTCTGGCTGCTAGAGACATGCAGAAAGAGCAAGTGTGGCAGAATGTGTTCCAAAGCAGCTGGAGCTACCACGGGCTCCTGACAGGCTTCTTTTCACTTGGAGAACACAGAAAACACACCAAGGTGCTGCTGCAAGCAAAGTTACAGAAGTCCCTCTGAGAGTTGCTTTTCTCGAGAAAAGAGCGCTTTACAGCGCTTTCTGGCTGCTGGAGACATGCAGAAAGAGCAAGTGTGGCAGAATGTGTTCCAAAGCAGCTGGAGCTACCACGGGCTCCGGACAGGCTTCTTTTCACTTGGAGAACACAGAAAACACACCAAGCTGCTGCTGCAAGCAAAGTTACAGAAGTCCCCCTGAGAGTTGCTTTTCTCGGGCAAAAGAGCGCTTTACAGCGCTTTCTGGCTGCTGGAGACATGCAGAAAGAGCAAGTGTGGCAGAATGTGTTCCAAAGCAGCTGGAGCTACCACGGGCTCCGGACAGGCTTCTTTTCACTTGGAGAACACAGAAAACACACCAAGGTGCTGCTGCAAGCCAAGTTACAGAAGTCCCCCTGAGAGTTGCTTTTCTCGGGCAAAAGAGCGCTTTACAGCGCTTTCTGGCTGCTGGAGACATGCAGAAAGAGCAAGTGTGGCAGAATGTGTTCCAAAGCAGCTGGAGCTACCACGGGCTCCTGACAGGCTTCTTTGCACTTGGAGAACACAGAAAACACACCAAGGTGCTGCTGCAAGCCAAGTTACAGAAGTCCCCCTGAGAGTTGCTTTTCTCGGGCAAAAGAGCGCTTTACAGCGCTTTCTGGCTGCTAGAGACATGCAGAAAGAGCAAGTGTGGCAGAATGTGTTCCAAAGCAGCTGGAGCTACCACGGGCTCCTGACAGGCTTCTTTTCACTTGGAGAACACAGAAAACACACCAAGGTGCTGCTGCAAGCAAAGTTACACAAGTCCCCCTGAGAGTTGCTTTTCTCGGGCAAAAGAGCGCTTTACAGCGCTTTCTGGCTGCTAGAGACATGCAGAAAGAGCAAGTGTGGCAGAATGTGTTCCAAAGCAGCTGGAGCTACCACGGGCTCCTGACAGGCTTCTTTTCACTTGGAGAACACAGAAAACACACCAAGGTGCTGCTGCAAGCCAAGTTACAGAAGTCCCCCTGAGAGTTGCTTTTCTCGGGCAAAAGAGCGCTTTACAGCGCTTTCTGGCTGCTGGAGACATGCAGAAAGAGCAAGTGTGGCAGAATGTGTTCCAAAGCAGCTGGAGCTACCACGGGCTCCTGACAGGCTTCTTTTCACTTGGAGAACACAGAAAACACACCAAGGTGCTGCTGCAAGCCAAGTTACAGAAGTCCCCCTGAGAGTTGCTTTTCTCGGGCAAAAGAGCGCTTTACAGCGCTTTCTGGCTGCTAGAGACATGCAGAAAGAGCAAGTGTGGCAGAATGTGTTCCAAAGCAGCTGGAGCTACCACGGGCTCCGGACAGGCTTCTTTTCACTTGGAGAACACAGAAAACACACCAAGGTGCTGCTGCAAGCAAAGTTACAGAGGTTTCCCAGAGTGTTGCTTTTCTCGAGAAAAGAGCGCTTTACAGCGCTTTCTGGCTGCTAGAGACATGCAGAAAGAGCAAGTGTGGCAGAATGTGTTCCAAAGCAGCTGGAGCTACCACGGGCTCCTGACAGGCTTCTTTTCACTTGGAGAACACAGAAAACACACCAAGGTGCTGCTGCAAGCCAAGTTACAGAAGTCCCCCTGAGAGTTGCTTTTCTCGGGCAAAAGAGCGCTTTACAGCGCTTTCTGGCTGCTGGAGACATGCAGAAAGAGCAAGTGTGGCAGAATGTGTTCCAAAGCAGCTGGAGCTACCACGGGCTCCTGACAGGCTTCTTTGCACTTGGAGAACACAGAAAACACACCAAGGTGCTGCTGCAAGCAAAGTTACAGAAGTCCCCCTGAGAGTTGCTTTTCTCGGGCAAAAGAGCGCTTTACAGCGCTTTCTGGCTGCTGGAGACATGCAGAAAGAGCAAGTGTGGCAGAATGTGTTCCAAAGCAGCTGGAGCTACCACGGGCTCCGGACAGGCTTCTTTGCACTTGGAGAACACAGAAAACACACCAAGGTGCTGCTGCAAGCCAAGTTACAGAAGTCCCCCTGAGAGTTGCTTTTCTCGGGCAAAAGAGCGCTTTACAGCGCTTTCTGGCTGCTGGAGACATGCAGAAAGAGCAAGTGTGGCAGAATGTGTTCCAAAGCAGCTGGAGCTACCACGGGCTCCTGACAGGCTTCTTTGCACTTGGAGAACACAGAAAACACACCAAGGTGCTGCTGCAAGCCAAGTTACAGAAGTCCCCCTGAGAGTTGCTTTTCTCGGGCAAAAGAGCGCTTTACAGCGCTTTCTGGCTGCTGGAGACATGCAGAAAGAGCAAGTGTGGCAGAATGTGTTCCAAAGCAGCTGGAGCTACCACAGGCTCCTGACAGGCTTCTTTTCACTTGGAGAACACAGAAAACACACCAAGGTGCTGCTGCAAGCCAAGTTACAGAAGTCCCCCTGAGAGTTGCTTTTCTCGGGCAAAAGAGCGCTTTACAGCGCTTTCTGGCTGCTAGAGACATGCAGAAAGAGCAAGTGTGGCAGAATGTGTTCCAAAGCAGCTGGAGCTACCACGGGCTCCTGACCGGCTTCTTTTCACTTGGAGAACACAGAAAACACACCAAGGTGCTGCTGCAAGCAAAGTTACAGAAGTCCCCCTGAGAGTTGCTTTTCTCGGGCAAAAGAGCGCTTTACAGCGCTTTCTGGCTGCTAGAGACATGCAGAAAGAGCAAGTGTGGCAGAATGTGTTCCAAAGCAGCTGGAGCTACCACGGGCTCCTGACAGGCTTCTTTTCACTTGGAGAACACAGAAAACACACCAAGGTGCTGCTGCAAGCAAAGTTACAGAAGTCCCTCTGAGAGTTGCTTTTCTCGAGAAAAGAGCGCTTTACAGCGCTTTCTGGCTGCTGGAGACATGCAGAAAGAGCAAGTGTGGCAGAATGTGTTCCAAAGCAGCTGGAGCTACCACGGGCTCCGGACAGGCTTCTTTTCACTTGGAGAACACAGAAAACACACCAAGCTGCTGCTGCAAGCAAAGTTACAGAAGTCCCCCTGAGAGTTGCTTTTCTCGGGCAAAAGAGCGCTTTACAGCGCTTTCTGGCTGCTGGAGACATGCAGAAAGAGCAAGTGTGGCAGAATGTGTTCCAAAGCAGCTGGAGCTACCACGGGCTCCGGACAGGCTTCTTTTCACTTGGAGAACACAGAAAACACACCAAGGTGCTGCTGCAAGCAAAGTTACAGAAGTCCCCCTGAGAGTTGCTTTTCTCGGGCAAAAGAGCGCTTTACAGCGCTTTCTGGCTGCTAGAGACATGCAGAAAGAGCAAGTGTGGCAGAATGTGTTCCAAAGCAGCTGGAGCTACCACGGGCTCCTGACAGGCTTCTTTTCACTTGGAGAACACAGAAAACACACCAAGGTGCTGCTGCAAGCCAAGTTACACAAGTCCCCCTGAGAGTTGCTTTTCTCGGGCAAAATAGCGCTTTACAGCGCTTTCTGGCTGCTAGAGACATGCAGAAAGAGCAAGTGTGGCAGAATGTGTTCCAAAGCAGCTGGAGCTACCACAGGCTCCTGACAGGTTTCTTTTCACTTGGAGAACACAGAAAACACACCAAGGTGCTGCTGCAAGCCAAGTTACAGAAGTCCCCCTGAGAGTTGCTTTTCTCGGGCAAAAGAGCGCTTTACAGCGCTTTCTGGCTGCTAGAGACATGCAGAAAGAGCAAGTGTGGCAGAATGTGTTCCAAAGCAGCTGGAGCTACCACGGGCTCCTGACAGGCTTCTTTTCACTTGGAGAACACAGAAAACACACCAAGGTGCTGCTGCAAGCAAAGTTACAGAAGTCCCCCTGAGAGTTGCTTTTCTCGGGCAAAAGAGCGCTTTACAGCGCTTTCTGGCTGCTAGAGACATGCAGAAAGAGCAAGTGTGGCAGAATGTGTTCCAAAGCAGCTGGAGCTACCACGGGCTCCGGACAGGCTTCTTTTCACTTGGAGAACACAGAAAACACACCAAGGTGCTGCTGCAAGCCAAGTTACAGAAGTCCCCCTGAGAGTTGCTTTTCTCGGGCAAAAGAGCGCTTTACAGCGCTTCCTGGCTGCTAGAGACATGCAGAAAGAGCAAGTGTGGCAGAATGTGTTCCAAAGCAGCTGGAGCTACCACGGGCTCCTGACAGGCTTCTTTTCACTTGGAGAACACAGAAAACACACCAAGGTGCTGCTGCAAGCAAAGTTACAGAAGTCCCCCTGAGAGTTGCTTTTCTCGGGCAAAAGAGCGCTTTACAGCGCTTTCTGGCTGCTAGAGACATGCAGAAAGAGCAAGTGTGGCAGAATGTGTTCCAAAGCAGCTGGAGCTACCACAGGCTCCTGACCGGCTTCTTTTCACTTGGAGAACACAGAAAACACACCAAGGTGCTGCTGCAAGCCAAGTTACAGAAGTCCCCCTGAGAGTTGCTTTTCTCGGGCAAAAGAGCGCTTTACAGCGCTTTCTGGCTGCTAGAGACATGCAGAAAGAGCAAGTGTGGCAGAATGTGTTCCAAAGCAGCTGGAGCTACCACGGGCTCCTGACAGGCTTCTTTGCACTTGGAGAACACAGAAAACACACCAAGGTGCTGCTGCAAGCAAAGTTACAGAAGTCCCTCTGAGAGTTGCTTTTCTCGAGAAAAGAGCGCTTTACAGCACTTTCTGGCTGCTGGAGACATGCAGAAAGAGCAAGTGTGGCAGAATGTGTTCCAAAGCAGCTGGAGCTACCACGGGCTCCGGACAGGCTTCTTTTCACTTGGAGAACACAGAAAACACACCAAGCTGCTGCTGCAAGCAAAGTTACAGAAGTCCCCCTGAGAGTTGCTTTTCTCGGGCAAAAGAGCGCTTTACAGCGCTTTCTGGCTGCTGGAGACATGCAGAAAGAGCAAGTGTGGCAGAATGTGTTCCAAAGCAGCTGGAGCTACCACGGGCTCCGGACAGGCTTCTTTTCACTTGGAGAACACAGAAAACACACCAAGGTGCTGCTGCAAGCCAAGTTACAGAAGTCCCCCTGAGAGTTGCTTTTCTCGGGCAAAAGAGCGCTTTACAGCGCTTTCTGGCTGCTGGAGACATGCAGAAAGAGCAAGTGTGGCAGAATGTGTTCCAAAGCAGCTGGAGCTACCACGGGCTCCTGACAGGCTTCTTTGCACTTGGAGAACACAGAAAACACACCAAGGTGCTGCTGCAAGCCAAGTTACAGAAGTCCCCCTGAGAGTTGCTTTTCTCGGGCAAAAGAGCGCTTTACAGCGCTTTCTGGCTGCTAGAGACATGCAGAAAGAGCAAGTGTGGCAGAATGTGTTCCAAAGCAGCTGGAGCTACCACGGGCTCCTGACAGGCTTCTTTTCACTTGGAGAACACAGAAAACACACCAAGGTGCTGCTGCAAGCAAAGTTACACAAGTCCCCCTGAGAGTTGCTTTTCTCGGGCAAAAGAGCGCTTTACAGCGCTTTCTGGCTGCTAGAGACATGCAGAAAGAGCAAGTGTGGCAGAATGTGTTCCAAAGCAGCTGGAGCTACCACGGGCTCCTGACAGGCTTCTTTTCACTTGGAGAACACAGAAAACACACCAAGGTGCTGCTGCAAGCCAAGTTACAGAAGTCCCCCTGAGAGTTGCTTTTCTCGGGCAAAAGAGCGCTTTACAGCGCTTTCTGGCTGCTGGAGACATGCAGAAAGAGCAAGTGTGGCAGAATGTGTTCCAAAGCAGCTGGAGCTACCACGGGCTCCTGACAGGCTTCTTTTCACTTGGAGAACACAGAAAACACACCAAGGTGCTGCTGCAAGCCAAGTTACAGAAGTCCCCCTGAGAGTTGCTTTTCTCGGGCAAAAGAGCGCTTTACAGCGCTTCCTGGCTGCTAGAGACATGCAGAAAGAGCAAGTGTGGCAGAATGTGTTCCAAAGCAGCTGGAGCTACCACGGGCTCCGGACAGGCTTCTTTTCACTTGGAGAACACAGAAAACACACCAAGGTGCTGCTGCAAGCAAAGTTACAGAGGTTTCCCAGAGTGTTGCTTTTCTCGAGAAAAGAGCGCTTTACAGCGCTTTCTGGCTGCTAGAGACATGCAGAAAGAGCAAGTGTGGCAGAATGTGTTCCAAAGCAGCTGGAGCTACCACGGGCTCCTGACAGGCTTCTTTTCACTTGGAGAACACAGAAAACACACCAAGGTGCTGCTGCAAGCAAAGTTACACAAGTCCCCCTGAGAGTTGCTTTTCTCGGGCAAAAGAGCGCTTTACAGCGCTTTCTGGCTGCTAGAGACATGCAGAAAGAGCAAGTGTGGCAGAATGTGTTCCAAAGCAGCTGGAGCTACCACGGGCTCCTGACAGGCTTCTTTTCACTTGGAGAACACAGAAAACACACCAAGGTGCTGCTGCAAGCAAAGTTACAGAAGTCCCTCTGAGAGTTGCTTTTCTCGAGAAAAGAGCGCTTTACAGCGCTTTCTGGCTGCTGGAGACATGCAGAAAGAGCAAGTGTGGCAGAATGTGTTCCAAAGCAGCTGGAGCTACCACGGGCTCCGGACAGGCTTCTTTTCACTTGGAGAACACAGAAAACACACCAAGCTGCTGCTGCAAGCAAAGTTACAGAAGTCCCCCTGAGAGTTGCTTTTCTCGGGCAAAAGAGCGCTTTACAGCGCTTTCTGGCTGCTGGAGACATGCAGAAAGAGCAAGTGTGGCAGAATGTGTTCCAAAGCAGCTGGAGCTACCACGGGCTCCGGACAGGCTTCTTTTCACTTGGAGAACACAGAAAACACACCAAGGTGCTGCTGCAAGCCAAGTTACAGAAGTCCCCCTGAGAGTTGCTTTTCTCGGGCAAAAGAGCGCTTTACAGCGCTTTCTGGCTGCTGGAGACATGCAGAAAGAGCAAGTGTGGCAGAATGTGTTCCAAAGCAGCTGGAGCTACCACGGGCTCCTGACAGGCTTCTTTGCACTTGGAGAACACAGAAAACACACCAAGGTGCTGCTGCAAGCAAAGTTACAGAAGTCCCCCTGAGAGTTGCTTTTCTCGGGCAAAAGAGCGCTTTACAGCGCTTTCTGGCTGCTAGAGACATGCAGAAAGAGCAAGTGTGGCAGAATGTGTTCCAAAGCAGCTGGAGCTACCACGGGCTCCTGACAGGCTTCTTTTCACTTGGAGAACACAGAAAACACACCAAGGTGCTGCTGCAAGCAAAGTTACACAAGTCCCCCTGAGAGTTGCTTTTCTCGGGCAAAAGAGCGCTTTACAGCGCTTTCTGGCTGCTAGAGACATGCAGAAAGAGCAAGTGTGGCAGAATGTGTTCCAAAGCAGCTGGAGCTACCACGGGCTCCTGACAGGCTTCTTTTCACTTGGAGAACACAGAAAACACACCAAGGTGCTGCTGCAAGCCAAGTTACAGAAGTCCCCCTGAGAGTTGCTTTTCTCGGGCAAAAGAGCGCTTTACAGCGCTTTCTGGCTGCTGGAGACATGCAGAAAGAGCAAGTGTGGCAGAATGTGTTCCAAAGCAGCTGGAGCTACCACGGGCTCCTGACAGGCTTCTTTTCACTTGGAGAACACAGAAAACACACCAAGGTGCTGCTGCAAGCCAAGTTACAGAAGTCCCCCTGAGAGTTGCTTTTCTCGGGCAAAAGAGCGCTTTACAGCGCTTTCTGGCTGCTAGAGACATGCAGAAAGAGCAAGTGTGGCAGAATGTGTTCCAAAGCAGCTGGAGCTACCACGGGCTCCGGACAGGCTTCTTTTCACTTGGAGAACACAGAAAACACACCAAGGTGCTGCTGCAAGCAAAGTTACAGAGGTTTCCCAGAGTGTTGCTTTTCTCGAGAAAAGAGCGCTTTACAGCGCTTTCTGGCTGCTAGAGACATGCAGAAAGAGCAAGTGTGGCAGAATGTGTTCCAAAGCAGCTGGAGCTACCACGGGCTCCTGACAGGCTTCTTTTCACTTGGAGAACACAGAAAACACACCAAGGTGCTGCTGCAAGCCAAGTTACAGAAGTCCCCCTGAGAGTTGCTTTTCTCGGGCAAAAGAGCGCTTTACAGCGCTTTCTGGCTGCTGGAGACATGCAGAAAGAGCAAGTGTGGCAGAATGTGTTCCAAAGCAGCTGGAGCTACCACGGGCTCCTGACAGGCTTCTTTGCACTTGGAGAACACAGAAAACACACCAAGGTGCTGCTGCAAGCAAAGTTACAGAAGTCCCCCTGAGAGTTGCTTTTCTCGGGCAAAAGAGCGCTTTACAGCGCTTTCTGGCTGCTGGAGACATGCAGAAAGAGCAAGTGTGGCAGAATGTGTTCCAAAGCAGCTGGAGCTACCACGGGCTCCGGACAGGCTTCTTTGCACTTGGAGAACACAGAAAACACACCAAGGTGCTGCTGCAAGCCAAGTTACAGAAGTCCCCCTGAGAGTTGCTTTTCTCGGGCAAAAGAGCGCTTTACAGCGCTTTCTGGCTGCTGGAGACATGCAGAAAGAGCAAGTGTGGCAGAATGTGTTCCAAAGCAGCTGGAGCTACCACGGGCTCCTGACAGGCTTCTTTGCACTTGGAGAACACAGAAAACACACCAAGGTGCTGCTGCAAGCCAAGTTACAGAAGTCCCCCTGAGAGTTGCTTTTCTCGGGCAAAAGAGCGCTTTACAGCGCTTTCTGGCTGCTGGAGACATGCAGAAAGAGCAAGTGTGGCAGAATGTGTTCCAAAGCAGCTGGAGCTACCACAGGCTCCTGACAGGCTTCTTTTCACTTGGAGAACACAGAAAACACACCAAGGTGCTGCTGCAAGCCAAGTTACAGAAGTCCCCCTGAGAGTTGCTTTTCTCGGGCAAAAGAGCGCTTTACAGCGCTTTCTGGCTGCTAGAGACATGCAGAAAGAGCAAGTGTGGCAGAATGTGTTCCAAAGCAGCTGGAGCTACCACGGGCTCCTGACCGGCTTCTTTTCACTTGGAGAACACAGAAAACACACCAAGGTGCTGCTGCAAGCAAAGTTACAGAAGTCCCCCTGAGAGTTGCTTTTCTCGGGCAAAAGAGCGCTTTACAGCGCTTTCTGGCTGCTAGAGACATGCAGAAAGAGCAAGTGTGGCAGAATGTGTTCCAAAGCAGCTGGAGCTACCACGGGCTCCTGACAGGCTTCTTTTCACTTGGAGAACACAGAAAACACACCAAGGTGCTGCTGCAAGCAAAGTTACAGAAGTCCCTCTGAGAGTTGCTTTTCTCGAGAAAAGAGCGCTTTACAGCGCTTTCTGGCTGCTGGAGACATGCAGAAAGAGCAAGTGTGGCAGAATGTGTTCCAAAGCAGCTGGAGCTACCACGGGCTCCGGACAGGCTTCTTTTCACTTGGAGAACACAGAAAACACACCAAGCTGCTGCTGCAAGCAAAGTTACAGAAGTCCCCCTGAGAGTTGCTTTTCTCGGGCAAAAGAGCGCTTTACAGCGCTTTCTGGCTGCTGGAGACATGCAGAAAGAGCAAGTGTGGCAGAATGTGTTCCAAAGCAGCTGGAGCTACCACGGGCTCCGGACAGGCTTCTTTTCACTTGGAGAACACAGAAAACACACCAAGGTGCTGCTGCAAGCAAAGTTACAGAAGTCCCCCTGAGAGTTGCTTTTCTCGGGCAAAAGAGCGCTTTACAGCGCTTTCTGGCTGCTAGAGACATGCAGAAAGAGCAAGTGTGGCAGAATGTGTTCCAAAGCAGCTGGAGCTACCACGGGCTCCTGACAGGCTTCTTTTCACTTGGAGAACACAGAAAACACACCAAGGTGCTGCTGCAAGCCAAGTTACACAAGTCCCCCTGAGAGTTGCTTTTCTCGGGCAAAATAGCGCTTTACAGCGCTTTCTGGCTGCTAGAGACATGCAGAAAGAGCAAGTGTGGCAGAATGTGTTCCAAAGCAGCTGGAGCTACCACAGGCTCCTGACAGGTTTCTTTTCACTTGGAGAACACAGAAAACACACCAAGGTGCTGCTGCAAGCCAAGTTACAGAAGTCCCCCTGAGAGTTGCTTTTCTCGGGCAAAAGAGCGCTTTACAGCGCTTTCTGGCTGCTAGAGACATGCAGAAAGAGCAAGTGTGGCAGAATGTGTTCCAAAGCAGCTGGAGCTACCACGGGCTCCTGACAGGCTTCTTTTCACTTGGAGAACACAGAAAACACACCAAGGTGCTGCTGCAAGCAAAGTTACAGAAGTCCCCCTGAGAGTTGCTTTTCTCGGGCAAAAGAGCGCTTTACAGCGCTTTCTGGCTGCTAGAGACATGCAGAAAGAGCAAGTGTGGCAGAATGTGTTCCAAAGCAGCTGGAGCTACCACGGGCTCCGGACAGGCTTCTTTTCACTTGGAGAACACAGAAAACACACCAAGGTGCTGCTGCAAGCCAAGTTACAGAAGTCCCCCTGAGAGTTGCTTTTCTCGGGCAAAAGAGCGCTTTACAGCGCTTCCTGGCTGCTAGAGACATGCAGAAAGAGCAAGTGTGGCAGAATGTGTTCCAAAGCAGCTGGAGCTACCACGGGCTCCTGACAGGCTTCTTTTCACTTGGAGAACACAGAAAACACACCAAGGTGCTGCTGCAAGCAAAGTTACAGAAGTCCCCCTGAGAGTTGCTTTTCTCGGGCAAAAGAGCGCTTTACAGCGCTTTCTGGCTGCTAGAGACATGCAGAAAGAGCAAGTGTGGCAGAATGTGTTCCAAAGCAGCTGGAGCTACCACAGGCTCCTGACCGGCTTCTTTTCACTTGGAGAACACAGAAAACACACCAAGGTGCTGCTGCAAGCCAAGTTACAGAAGTCCCCCTGAGAGTTGCTTTTCTCGGGCAAAAGAGCGCTTTACAGCGCTTTCTGGCTGCTAGAGACATGCAGAAAGAGCAAGTGTGGCAGAATGTGTTCCAAAGCAGCTGGAGCTACCACGGGCTCCTGACAGGCTTCTTTGCACTTGGAGAACACAGAAAACACACCAAGGTGCTGCTGCAAGCAAAGTTACAGAAGTCCCTCTGAGAGTTGCTTTTCTCGAGAAAAGAGCGCTTTACAGCACTTTCTGGCTGCTGGAGACATGCAGAAAGAGCAAGTGTGGCAGAATGTGTTCCAAAGCAGCTGGAGCTACCACGGGCTCCGGACAGGCTTCTTTTCACTTGGAGAACACAGAAAACACACCAAGCTGCTGCTGCAAGCAAAGTTACAGAAGTCCCCCTGAGAGTTGCTTTTCTCGGGCAAAAGAGCGCTTTACAGCGCTTTCTGGCTGCTGGAGACATGCAGAAAGAGCAAGTGTGGCAGAATGTGTTCCAAAGCAGCTGGAGCTACCACGGGCTCCGGACAGGCTTCTTTTCACTTGGAGAACACAGAAAACACACCAAGGTGCTGCTGCAAGCCAAGTTACAGAAGTCCCCCTGAGAGTTGCTTTTCTCGGGCAAAAGAGCGCTTTACAGCGCTTTCTGGCTGCTGGAGACATGCAGAAAGAGCAAGTGTGGCAGAATGTGTTCCAAAGCAGCTGGAGCTACCACGGGCTCCTGACAGGCTTCTTTGCACTTGGAGAACACAGAAAACACACCAAGGTGCTGCTGCAAGCCAAGTTACAGAAGTCCCCCTGAGAGTTGCTTTTCTCGGGCAAAAGAGCGCTTTACAGCGCTTTCTGGCTGCTAGAGACATGCAGAAAGAGCAAGTGTGGCAGAATGTGTTCCAAAGCAGCTGGAGCTACCACGGGCTCCTGACAGGCTTCTTTTCACTTGGAGAACACAGAAAACACACCAAGGTGCTGCTGCAAGCAAAGTTACACAAGTCCCCCTGAGAGTTGCTTTTCTCGGGCAAAAGAGCGCTTTACAGCGCTTTCTGGCTGCTAGAGACATGCAGAAAGAGCAAGTGTGGCAGAATGTGTTCCAAAGCAGCTGGAGCTACCACGGGCTCCTGACAGGCTTCTTTTCACTTGGAGAACACAGAAAACACACCAAGGTGCTGCTGCAAGCCAAGTTACAGAAGTCCCCCTGAGAGTTGCTTTTCTCGGGCAAAAGAGCGCTTTACAGCGCTTTCTGGCTGCTGGAGACATGCAGAAAGAGCAAGTGTGGCAGAATGTGTTCCAAAGCAGCTGGAGCTACCACGGGCTCCTGACAGGCTTCTTTTCACTTGGAGAACACAGAAAACACACCAAGGTGCTGCTGCAAGCCAAGTTACAGAAGTCCCCCTGAGAGTTGCTTTTCTCGGGCAAAAGAGCGCTTTACAGCGCTTCCTGGCTGCTAGAGACATGCAGAAAGAGCAAGTGTGGCAGAATGTGTTCCAAAGCAGCTGGAGCTACCACGGGCTCCGGACAGGCTTCTTTTCACTTGGAGAACACAGAAAACACACCAAGGTGCTGCTGCAAGCAAAGTTACAGAGGTTTCCCAGAGTGTTGCTTTTCTCGAGAAAAGAGCGCTTTACAGCGCTTTCTGGCTGCTAGAGACATGCAGAAAGAGCAAGTGTGGCAGAATGTGTTCCAAAGCAGCTGGAGCTACCACGGGCTCCTGACAGGCTTCTTTTCACTTGGAGAACACAGAAAACACACCAAGGTGCTGCTGCAAGCCAAGTTACAGAAGTCCCCCTGAGAGTTGCTTTTCTCGGGCAAAAGAGCGCTTTACAGCGCTTTCTGGCTGCTGGAGACATGCAGAAAGAGCAAGTGTGGCAGAATGTGTTCCAAAGCAGCTGGAGCTACCACGGGCTCCTGACAGGCTTCTTTGCACTTGGAGAACACAGAAAACACACCAAGGTGCTGCTGCAAGCAAAGTTACAGAAGTCCCCCTGAGAGTTGCTTTTCTCGGGCAAAAGAGCGCTTTACAGCGCTTTCTGGCTGCTGGAGACATGCAGAAAGAGCAAGTGTGGCAGAATGTGTTCCAAAGCAGCTGGAGCTACCACGGGCTCCGGACAGGCTTCTTTGCACTTGGAGAACACAGAAAACACACCAAGGTGCTGCTGCAAGCCAAGTTACAGAAGTCCCCCTGAGAGTTGCTTTTCTCGGGCAAAAGAGCGCTTTACAGCGCTTTCTGGCTGCTGGAGACATGCAGAAAGAGCAAGTGTGGCAGAATGTGTTCCAAAGCAGCTGGAGCTACCACGGGCTCCTGACAGGCTTCTTTGCACTTGGAGAACACAGAAAACACACCAAGGTGCTGCTGCAAGCCAAGTTACAGAAGTCCCCCTGAGAGTTGCTTTTCTCGGGCAAAAGAGCGCTTTACAGCGCTTTCTGGCTGCTGGAGACATGCAGAAAGAGCAAGTGTGGCAGAATGTGTTCCAAAGCAGCTGGAGCTACCACGGGCTCCGGACAGGCTTCTTTTCACTTGGAGAACACAGAAAACACACCAAGGTGCTGCTGCAAGCCAAGTTACAGAAGTCCCCCTGAGAGTTGCTTTTCTCGGGCAAAAGAGCGCTTTACAGCGCTTTCTGGCTGCTAGAGACATGCAGAAAGAGCAAGTGTGGCAGAATGTGTTCCAAAGCAGCTGGAGCTACCACGGGCTCCGGACAGGCTTCTTTTCACTTGGAGAACACAGAAAACACACCAAGGTGCTGCTGCAAGCCAAGTTACAGAAGTCCCCCTGAGAGTTGCTTTTCTCGGGCAAAAGAGCGCTTTACAGCGCTTTCTGGCTGCTAGAGACATGCAGAAAGAGCAAGTGTGGCAGAATGTGTTCCAAAGCAGCTGGAGCTACCACGGGCTCCGGACAGGCTTCTTTTCACTTGGAGAACACAGAAAACACACCAAGGTGCTGCTGCAAGCAAAGTTACAGAAGTCCCCCTGAGAGTTGCTTTTCTCGGGCAAAAGAGCGCTTTACAGCGCTTTCTGGCTGCTAGAGACATGCAGAAAGAGCAAGTGTGGCAGAATGTGTTCCAAAGCAGCTGGAGCTACCACGGGCTCCGCACAGGCTTCTTTTCACTTGGAGAACACAGAAAACACACCAAGGTGCTGCTGCAAGCAAAGTTACAGAAGTCCTCCTGAGAGTTGCTTTTCTTGGGCAAAAGAGCGCTTTACAGCGCTTTCTGGCTGCTAGAGACATGCAGAAAGAGCAAGTGTGGCAGAATGTGTTCCAAAGCAGCTGGAGCTACCACGGGCTCCTGACAGGCTTCTTTGCACTTGGAGAACACAGAAAACACACCAAGGTGCTGCTGCAAGCCAAGTTACAGAAGTCCCCCTGAGAGTTGCTTTTCTCGGGCAAAAGAGCGCTTTACAGCGCTTTCTGGCTGCTAGAGACATGCAGAAAGAGCAAGTGTGGCAGAATGTGTTCCAAAGCAGCTGGAGCTACCACGGGCTCCGGACAGGCTTCTTTTCACTTGGAGAACACAGAAAACACACCAAGGTGCTGCTGCAAGCAAAGTTACAGAGGTTTCCCAGAGTGTTGCTTTTCTCGAGAAAAGAGCGCTTTACAGCGCTTTCTGGCTGCTAGAGACATGCAGAAAGAGCAAGTGTGGCAGAATGTGTTCCAAAGCAGCTGGAGCTACCACGGGCTCCGGACAGGCTTCTTTTCACTTGGAGAACACAGAAAACACACCAAGGTGCTGCTGCAAGCCAAGTTACAGAAGTCCCCCTGAGAGTTGCTTTTCTCGGGCAAAAGAGCGCTTTACAGCGCTTTCTGGCTGCTAGAGACATGCAGAAAGAGCAAGTGTGGCAGAATGTGTTCCAAAGCAGCTGGAGCTACCACGGGCTCCTGACAGGCTTCTTTTCACTTGGAGAACACAGAAAACACACCAAGGTGCTGCTGCAAGCCAAGTTACAGAAGTCCCCCTGAGAGTTGCTTTTCTCGGGCAAAAGAGCGCTTTACAGCGCTTTCTGGCTGCTGGAGACATGCAGAAAGAGCAAGTGTGGCAGAATGTGTTCCAAAGCAGCTGGAGCTACCACGGGCTCCTGACAGGCTTCTTTGCACTTGGAGAACACAGAAAACACACCAAGGTGCTGCTGCAAGCCAAGTTACAGGAGTCCCCCTGAGAGTTGCTTTTCTCGGGCAAAAGAGCGCTTTACAGCGCTTTCTGGCTGCTAGAGACATGCAGAAAGAGCAAGTGTGGCAGAATGTGTTCCAAAGCAGCTGGAGCTACCACGGGCTCCGGACAGGCTTCTTTTCACTTGGAGAACACAGAAAACACACCAAGGTGCTGCTGCAAGCCAAGTTACAGAAGTCCCCCTGAGAGTTGCTTTTCTCGGGCAAAAGAGCGCTTTACAGCGCTTTCTGGCTGCTAGAGACATGCAGAAAGAGCAAGTGTGGCAGAATGTGTTCCAAAGCAGCTGGAGCTACCACGGGCTCCGCACAGGCTTCTTTTCACTTGGAGAACACAGAAAACACACCAAGGTGCTGCTGCAAGCAAAGTTACAGAAGTCCCCCTGAGAGTTGCTTTTCTCGGGCAAAAGAGCGCTTTACAGCGCTTTCTGGCTGCTAGAGACATGCAGAAAGAGCAAGTGTGGCAGAATGTGTTCCAAAGCAGCTGGAGCTACCACGGGCTCCGGACAGGCTTCTTTTCACTTGGAGAACACAGAAAACACACCAAGGTGCTGCTGCAAGCCAAGTTACAGAAGTCCCCCTGAGAGTTGCTTTTCTCGGGCAAAAGAGCGCTTTACAGCGCTTTCTGGCTGCTAGAGACATGCAGAAAGAGCAAGTGTGGCAGAATGTGTTCCAAAGCAGCTGGAGCTACCACGGGCTCCTGACAGGCTTCTTTTCACTTGGAGAACACAGAAAACACACCAAGGTGCTGCTGCAAGCCAAGTTACAGAAGTCCCCCTGAGAGTTGCTTTTCTCGGGCAAAAGAGCGCTTTACAGCGCTTTCTGGCTGCTAGAGACATGCAGAAAGAGCAAGTGTGGCAGAATGTGTTCCAAAGCAGCTGGAGCTACCACGGGCTCCGGACAGGCTTATTTTCACTTGGAGAACACAGAAAACACACCAAGGTGCTGCTGCAAGCCAAGTTACAGAAGTCCCCCTGAGAGTTGCTTTTCTCGGGCAAAAGAGCGCTTTACAGCGCTTTCTGGCTGCTGGAGACATGCAGAAAGAGCAAGTGTGGCAGAATGTGTTCCAAAGCAGCTGGAGCTACCACGGGCTCCTGACAGGCTTCTTTTCACTTGGAGAACACAGAAAACACACCAAGGTGCTGCTGCAAGCCAAGTTACAGAAGTCCCCCTGAGAGTTGCTTTTCTCGGGCAAAAGAGCGCTTTACAGCGCTTTCTGGCTGCTAGAGACATGCAGAAAGAGCAAGTGTGGCAGAATGTGTTCCAAAGCAGCTGGAGCTACCACGGGCTCCTGACAGGCTTCTTTTCACTTGGAGAACACAGAAAACACACCAAGGTGCTGCTGCAAGCCAAGTTACAGAAGTCCCCCTGAGAGTTGCTTTTCTCGGGCAAAAGAGCGCTTTACAGCGCTTTCTGGCTGCTAGAGACACGCAGAAAGAGCAAGTGTGGCAGAATGTGTTCCAAAGCAGCTGGAGCTACCACGGGCTCCGGACAGGCTTCTTTGCACTTGGAGAACACAGAAAACACACCAAGGTGCTGCTGCAAGCCAAGTTACAGAAGTCCCCCTGAGAGTTGCTTTTCTCGGGCAAAAGAGCGCTTTACAGCGCTTTCTGGCTGCTAGAGACATGCAGAAAGAGCAAGTGTGGCAGAATGTGTTCCAAAGCAGCTGGAGCTACCACGGGCTCCGGACAGGCTTCTTTTCACTTGGAGAACACAGAAAACACACCAAGGTGCTGCTGCAAGCCAAGTTACAGAAGTCCCCCTGAGAGTTGCTTTTCTCGGGCAAAAGAGCGCTTTACAGCGCTTTCTGGCTGCTAGAGACATGCAGAAAGAGCAAGTGTGGCAGAATGTGTTCCAAAGCAGCTGGAGCTACCACGGGCTCCGCACAGGCTTCTTTTCACTTGGAGAACACAGAAAACACACCAAGGTGCTGCTGCAAGCAAAGTTACAGAAGTCCCCCTGAGAGTTGCTTTTCTCGGGCAAAAGAGCGCTTTACAGCGCTTTCTGGCTGCTAGAGACATGCAGAAAGAGCAAGTGTGGCAGAATGTGTTCCAAAGCAGCTGGAGCTACCACGGGCTCCGGACAGGCTTCTTTTCACTTGGAGAACACAGAAAACACACCAAGGTGCTGCTGCAAGCCAAGTTACAGAAGTCCCCCTGAGAGTTGCTTTTCTCGGGCAAAAGAGCGCTTTACAGCGCTTTCTGGCTGCTAGAGACATGCAGAAAGAGCAAGTGTGGCAGAATGTGTTCCAAAGCAGCTGGAGCTACCACGGGCTCCTGACAGGCTTCTTTTCACTTGGAGAACACAGAAAACACACCAAGGTGCTGCTGCAAGCAAAGTTACAGAAGTCCCCCTGAGAGTTGCTTTTCTCGGGCAAAAGAGCGCTTTACAGCGCTTTCTGGCTGCTAGAGACATGCAGAAAGAGCAAGTGTGGCAGAATGTGTTCCAAAGCAGCTGGAGCTACCACGGGCTCCTGACAGGCTTCTTTGCACTTGGAGAACACAGAAAACACACCAAGGTGCTGCTGCAAGCCAAGTTACAGAAGTCCCCCTGAGAGTTGCTTTTCTCGGGCAAAAGAGCGCTTTACAGCGCTTTCTGGCTGCTAGAGACATGCAGAAAGAGCAAGTGTGGCAGAATGTGTTCCAAAGCAGCTGGAGCTACCACGGGCTCCGGACAGGCTTATTTTCACTTGGAGAACACAGAAAACACACCAAGGTGCTGCTGCAAGCCAAGTTACAGAAGTCCCCCTGAGAGTTGCTTTTCTCGGGCAAAAGAGCGCTTTACAGCGCTTTCTGGCTGCTGGAGACATGCAGAAAGAGCAAGTGTGGCAGAATGTGTTCCAAAGCAGCTGGAGCTACCACGGGCTCCTGACAGGCTTCTTTTCACTTGGAGAACACAGAAAACACACCAAGGTGCTGCTGCAAGCCAAGTTACAGAAGTCCCCCTGAGAGTTGCTTTTCTCGGGCAAAAGAGCGCTTTACAGCGCTTTCTGGCTGCTAGAGACATGCAGAAAGAGCAAGTGTGGCAGAATGTGTTCCAAAGCAGCTGGAGCTACCACGGGCTCCTGACAGGCTTCTTTTCACTTGGAGAACACAGAAAACACACCAAGGTGCTGCTGCAAGCCAAGTTACAGAAGTCCCCCTGAGAGTTGCTTTTCTCGGGCAAAAGAGCGCTTTACAGCGCTTTCTGGCTGCTAGAGACATGCAGAAAGAGCAAGTGTGGCAGAATGTGTTCCAAAGCAGCTGGAGCTACCACGGGCTCCGGACAGGCTTATTTTCACTTGGAGAACACAGAAAACACACCAAGGTGCTGCTGCAAGCCAAGTTACAGAAGTCCCCCTGAGAGTTGCTTTTCTCGGGCAAAAGAGCGCTTTACAGCGCTTTCTGGCTGCTAGAGACATGCAGAAAGAGCAAGTGTGGCAGAATGTGTTCCAAAGCAGCTGGAGCTACCACGGGCTCCTGACAGGCTTCTTTTCACTTGGAGAACACAGAAAACACACCAAGGTGCTGCTGCAAGCCAAGTTACAGAAGTCCCCCTGAGAGTTGCTTTTCTCGGGCAAAAGAGCGCTTTACAGCGCTTTCTGGCTGCTAGAGACATGCAGAAAGAGCAAGTGTGGCAGAATGTGTTCCAAAGCAGCTGGAGCTACCACGGGCTCCTGACAGGCTTCTTTTCACTTGGAGAACACAGAAAACACACCAAGGTGCTGCTGCAAGCCAAGTTACAGAAGTCCCCCTGAGAGTTGCTTTTCTCGGGCAAAAGAGCGCTTTACAGCGCTTTCTGGCTGCTAGAGACATGCAGAAAGAGCAAGTGTGGCAGAATGTGTTCCAAAGCAGCTGGAGCTACCACGGGCTCCTGACAGGCTTCTTTTCACTTGGAGAACACAGAAAACAAACCAAGGTGCTGCTGCAAGCAAAGTTACAGAAGTCCCCCTGAGAGTTGCTTTTCTCGGGCAAAAGAGCGCTTTACAGCGCTTTCTGGCTGCTAGAGACATGCAGAAAGAGCAAGTGTGGCAGAATGTGTTCCAAAGCAGCTGGAGCTACCACGGGCTCCGGACAGGCTTATTTTCACTTGGAGAACACAGAAAACACACCAAGGTGCTGCTGCAAGCCAAATTACAGAAGTCCCCCTGAGAGTTGCTTTTCTCGGGCAAAAGAGCGCTTTAGAGCGCTTTCTGGCTGCTAGAGACATGCAGAAAGAGCAAGTGTGGCAGAATGTGTTCCAAAGCAGCTGGAGCTACCACGGGCTCCGGACAGGCTTCTTTTCACTTGGAGAACACAGAAAACACACCAAGGTGCTGCTGCAAGCCAAGTTACAGAAGTCCCCCTGAGAGTTGCTTTTCTCGGGCAAAAGAGCGCTTTACAGCGCTTTCTGGCTGCTAGAGACATGCAGAAAGAGCAAGTGTGGCAGAATGTGTTCCAAAGCAGCTGGAGCTACCACAGGCTCCTGACAGGTTTCTTTTCACTTGGAGAACACAGAAAACACACCAAGGTGCTGCTGCAAGCCAAGTTACAGAAGTCCCCCTGAGAGTTGCTTTTCTCGGGCAAAAGAGCGCTTTACAGCGCTTTCTGGCTGCTAGAGACATGCAGAAAGAGCAAGTGTGGCAGAATGTGTTCCAAAGCAGCTGGAGCTACCACGGGCTCCTGACAGGCTTC